>NC_090939.1:429610567-429913597 GCF_040938575.1 Ambystoma mexicanum | reverse complement strand
GCCTGCATTAGGGCACCAATGCCTGTCCTTGGAACAAATGGCCATTACCTTCTGATATCACACCCAAAGTGCTTTGTATTAAAGGAAATGGAGGGGACAGGAAGGAAGAGAGATATATACAGAAAAGAAGATGCTTGAATCTTCCTTTAGCTAATCTGAAGTCCCTGTTTCTAAACTAACTAAACCCGCTGCCTTAGTCAAAAACTTTGAAGGTTCTTTTTGTATGCAGCACCCTGGTGTGAGGCTAGTATTTTTGGGATTGGTGTGCCTTTTGACTCATGTTTCCCAGGCCAGCTCCTGCTGTGAGGCTGGCTCACGGCAGAGAGGAATTACCCAACCTCAGAAAGGATCAAATGTGGAGACATAGCCATCCAGTTTCGTTCCCTGTCACTTGGCAGGGTTATGCTGTCTGAGCAGAATACACATAACCCTTCCATGGCTGATCTTGGCCCACAGTGTTGACACATGTATAATATCAGATTTAAATGGCTTGGATAATTAGGAGAGCTACTAGACACTATGGGCCTCATTACGACCCTGGCGCTAAATGGTTAACGGCGCCGTAAAAGGCTGTGGCGCCGTTAACCACTTAGTGCCTTACTACGAGGTCCCTTTGCGGGACCCGACCTGAACGGCTGGTCTGGACCAGCCGTTAAAGTAGGGACCCGCAAAGGGACCTCGCAGGCAATTACGGTACCGCAATTTGCAGTACCGTAATTGCCACCTTCATTGAGCCCTGTGGGGCAAAAATGGGAATGGGGAAGGGCCATGGAGAAATGGGGAAATACCGCCCCGCCAACTTTGGAATGGGGCGGTATTTCCCCATTTCCCCATGGCGGACTCGTTACAACACCGGCACCAACCATGGTTCTACTAGCGCCATGGTTTAGCGCCGGTGCTGTAATGAGGGCCTATATCTTAAATTCAGGTGTGGCTTATATGAATATAACTATAGTATCTCATAATTATATGGTTTTAGGAATAGGGGTTCATGTCTTAAATTCAGCCCCCTGTGCTGCAAGAGGGCACCTGCTGCCAAGAGGGCACCTGCAACTGTTGTATCTGCTTTTTGCCTGAAGCTTAGGTGTATGGGGACCTGTTTGGCAGGTCACCCTTTCTAAGTTTGAATTATCTGTATCATTTTTATTAATGAATACAAATCAAAAAAGCCAGGGCTTGCTCGCCCTTGCCAGATGGCAATTCCTCACAGTTTCATTCAAGCTTTAGATGAGTGATTTGAGACAAAGTGCAGATTTTTTCACAGACAACAATAGGAAAACCTTTCAAAAGCAATCATCGGGTAGGTAGATGCCATGGGCCAGATTACCAGAGCTTTGCACTTTTTCAAGAAAGTGGAGTAAACGTAGCTAGCACCAATTTTTCTGTTTAGATAATATGGAATGGAACAAACAGGTTTATCTCTAATCAGTATTATCAAAACATGCTTTCACCAGGACAACATTGGAGCGGATAGTTTTGTTAGATTCATGTTTGGCCTCATGAAAAAGTGTTTTAGATAATATGGATTGTGACAAAACCGGTTTGCTCCATTTTCTATTATCATAGCATGTGTGCCCTTTTTTGAAATGGTGCAAATGTTAGATATTCTGGGCCCATATGTTGCATTGGGATGTACGTGATTATTTTGTTAACAAATTTAAAATAAAATCGAATTCGAAAATCACGGTTTCGAAATGCCTCCACTGAGCTATCCCCCCACCGTGCACCCCCTACCCTTAAAACATACCTGCCGCTCCTCACTTACCTACTGTTCCTATGCACGACTCATTCCTTGCAACGCAAGTTCTGCCTCCCCATTGAGGTGCGGAACTTCTGCCACAGGGTCCATTTTAAAACAAAGTGTTTCTCTGTCCCCCGATTTCCTTTTAATGGGATTGAGGGACTCCCGTGCGACCGCTGAAGTACCATATTGTCGATCAAGGGGAACGGGGCTACATTCTAAATTTTTGTCCCTTCGGTTTCTTCTTTTCAAAATGTTCTGCAGCACCCGTTGCATTCTACTATTACAGTTATTGTTCCAGTAGGGGCACTGATAAAGTAACTCACCAACCTCATCGAATGTCCTCCTGCATGGACGTTCATTCACTGTTCATGCATAATTAACAAGGTACATTATTGACACCACTTAATTTCCGTAATAAAATGTTATTGCAAATGGGATGTATTTATTTACTTTAAATACGACTGAATAAATTGATGATTCATATTGGCTTGCAATATCTAAAATGTAGTTAAGCATACTTTAGAAAAGAAATATATATCGTAAAGACATGTCAAGCCTTAACACACAATTCATACCCATGAATACTGAAAAACTCAACGTTATGCTATCTATAACCAAGCCAAGGCCTGGATGACAATGTTGTGAAGGTCTGTAGATTTTCTTTTATACCACGTTATTGATGGTTCAAGCCTTCCCGTTAGTTGTAATCTCACCTCCTGTCATCCACACATACACATCAGTATTCTAGCTAACTGCATCCCACAATGCACCGGATCTGTTCACATGATTATAAAAGGGCCCCATGTGGCTGAACTGGGCATCTGGGGAAATGTGCACGCTATCTGTGATAGAACATTGAGCAAGCTGATTAATCACATATATATGGTGGGGGCTTCTAGTATGTGAATTGCTTTTTAGAAACCAATATGTTTTCTATACAGCCACGTCAGTTTTAAAAGAAATGCGGGATGCAAACGTATTTTATTAATAATTTGCCAGTTGTACTGGTAGTAGTTACACGTGGCACTTTTCTCTGCTGTACATGTTCTTATATTTAACTATAGATGTGGTTATTTTAAACATCCTAGGGTTGTACGTTATTTGAGTGAAGTGAATTACTTTGTTGTATTCCCCTTCGAAGCATTTATTGTGTGTCTTTTTTTCTTTTTTTTATATAATGCAGCTGCTTCCCACCCCCTACCATTCCCACCTGCCAATACCGCTTTACCCCCAAACATACCTATACACATTACAATGGCATTCGAATCCTAGGTGTTATTATTCGGAACACAATCAAGAAAGGCTTTATATTGAAAATAGTTTTGCATAGTAGGCAATACACATCCAATTGAGGTGATTGGTGTGCTTTGATGTCTGCTTTAGGTTTGGAAACTTTGACATTTACTGAAACGCTAACTGTGATTTTTTATGGATACCAAAACTGAGACCATGCCAGAACCTTCATTTTCTGAATGTTAAATTTGTTGCATAATCCATATAATCTTCGAACAAGGATATATGGGCACCATGTATTCAGACAGCTCAAGGAGAATGTCCCTCGGATGAAACATGCTAATGAAAGAGAGGAACACAAAGAGAGCTAAAAAGAAAGTGCGTTTGTGGAGGAGAAAGAAAGAAAGAAGAAAGAAAGAAAGAAAGAAAACAAGAAAGAAAGAAAGAAAGGAAGAAAGAAAGAAAGAAAGACGGACGGGACAGAAGGAACAGAAGGCGATCATCAAGTCTGGGAGTATATTACTCGAACATGATCGTTTTCAGTCCTTTTCTGAATTTCAGTAAATTATTTTCAGCGTGCAAGTCATTTGGAAGATTGTTCCATAGAGTGGCGGATTGTACTGCAAAGGGCCTGCCCATGCCTCTAGCCCATTTACTCCTAGGAACAGATAAGCAAACCCTGTCATTTGACCCGGAGGTTCTTGCCTAGTTATGGACCTTGACACAGTCATTCAGATTGCTGGGGCTTGGCCATACAGTCATTTGTGGGTGATTGTCAAAGTCTTAAAGTGGATCCGAGCTTCCACCGGGAGTCAGTGCAGGCTCCTTGTGTGGGAAGAGTTAGGTCCATGTCTGGGTATGTTTTTAACAATACATACAGCATAGTTTTGTAGTACTTGGAGGTACATAAGCTGTTTGTTCCACCCCCAATCATCAAGGCATTGCAATAGTCAGTCCTTGGCATTATTAAAGAACGAGCAAGGGTAGCACAATTAGCTTCTGAGTCATAGGGTTTGACTAGTCTCAGAAGCCTATCTATATGTTGGGCTTTATTAGAAACATTTTCAATGTGAACATCTGAACTCAGAGCAGATTCAAAGGTAATGCCCAGTGTCTTAACGGTTCCTGGTCATTGCATCGACTGCCAAACTGTTGAATGCCATATCATTAAAAAATGCATCGAAAATAAAAGCATTGAATGCATTTTTTTATGGGGGGTTCCTCCCCAATCCCCCTTTTTTAATCTTTAAAACCCATTCTAATTAAAATAAATCTTTTTTTTCGATGCATTTTTATTCAATCGTATGGCATTTAACGGTTTGGCAGTCGATGCAATGACCAGATACCGTCTTAACCTTGCCAACAGTCTTTATAAAGTGGTTCTCAATGGGCAAACCGACATACTGTTTGACAAGTTTGGATCTAGCCTGGGGTGAGCCGAACAGCATGAGCTCAGATTTGGTGGCTTTCAGACACATCCCATTAGTAGCCGTCCAATTCTGAATTGTGGCATAAACTTTATTAATGCACTCCACGTCCTCTGTGTACTTTCTGCTCAACTCGAAGACAAGCTGGGTGTCATCAGCATAATTGGTTAAATGCTCACCAGCTTATCCAAAAGGTCACAGAGTGGGCGCAGTAGACATTAATGAGAGAGGGGGACAAGCAGGCACCCTTTGGGACACTGCATTTCAAAGGCTCGTCAAGCGAGCCTGCGTTGAACCACACTATCCAGGACAATTGCCAAGTCAAGAAAGATTTGATTCAGACTATAGACTTGATTGAATAACTACCTCATTTTGTCAAGTTACATAGCAATTTGTCATGGTCGACAAGGTTGAAGGCGGCTGACAGATCTCGCAACATCAGCAGCCCTGCCTTGCCATTATCTATAATCTGGAGCATTTTTATTTTCATATTCACTAAAGCACTCTCTGTTCCTTAGCAGGCTCTGAAGCCTGATTGTCTCAGATGTAGAGCTCCAGATGCTTCTAGATATTCCTGAAATCGTGATGTTGCCACCTTATCCAAAATTTTTAACAAAAAAGGGGCATTAGAAAGAGGTCTGAAGTTGGAATAGGTCTTTTTGGCCTAGATTCTTTAATAAAGGAGTCACAGAAACTTTCTTCAACGCCATGGGAACACAACATTCCCTAAAACTTTTATTAATGAGGTGTAAAAGGAAGGGAAGGAATCATTCCTTATCATTGAGAATGATTTTACAAGGGAGTCTTTCCCCAAACAAGTAGTGGGTCTCATTTTGCTCGTGATGTTGGCCAAGGTCTCTTCCAAGAGAACCTTGAAGCAAAAAACTTATTTAGCACATTGATCCACCTCCTTAGCAATGCAGCCTGGGACTATATGCTCAATTCTTGCTGAACCGGCTATGATCTGAGATTGTGCAGTAACTATTTTTAGGGTAAAGGACTTCTGAATAGCTTTGCAGTCTGAGTTCAAGGGGGTGATCTGGTGTAGCATTACCTTAGGTTTTTCAAGATCCTGAAGGATCTGAAAATGTTTTGTGGAATCATTCTCAGCATGAGCAATTTTATTGTCAAAGAATGCTTCTTTCGCACGCAGAATCTTCATTCGGTAAAGCTTTTCTAGAGATTTGCATGTCTCCCTATTGACCATAGATTGGTCCTTCATCAAAGCTCTTTCTACACTTCTCGTTTCTTTTTTCCGATCCGACAGTGCTGCAGAATACAATTTTTGATCATTGGATTTCACTCTGATGGACTTCAAAGTATCCAGGGCATTATGATTTAGTAGCTCAGAAAAGTGTATATCAAATTCTGAGACCAAGTGATCAGGGGAGTCAGAGGCAGAAGTAGATTCCATTAGTAAAAAGAGGCAGAGTTCCAAGTCTCCCTAATGGTGTTGTTATAATTTCTACTAGAGACATGGCAGAGGGCATTGATTTTCTGGACTATCCGGCAGGGTAATACAAATGGAAAGGTGACAAAAGTAGTGACCAGACCATATACATGGTTGGGGGGCCACATGACCCAATGGCAGATTTTGACTGGTTACCCAGTCAAACGCATTCCCTAACCTGTGTTCGGGTCACTGCCACTCTCAATGTCAAATTGATTGAAAGGGTTTCCAAGCCACCTATTAAAGTCCCCCAATATCATTGTTGATGTATTAGGTTTATGTAAAGAGGACAGGATATCAGCCAAATCCTCATGGAATGTGGGAGTGTTGTGAGGTGGGGTGATATATCAATATAATATTTAGGCAGTTATTAGGTGTTTGGGTGGTTTTAAGTAAACAAATTACACATCCCTTACACACCATAGGAGTCTGAAAGAAATTAAGGTGTGTGCGTGCTATAATAGCTAGACCCCTCCCCTGCCCCCCTCCCCTGATACCCTCTCTACTTTGCCCAAAAAAAGTATAGCCAGGTGGTGTAGCCAGATTAATGTTAGGCCCTCTTGACTCTAGCAACCAAGTTTCTGTAATACCCATAATATCAATTTCTCGATCAGCTATGTAATCTCTAACATCTAAGGCATGCTTACCAAGCCATGTAGTGTTGAGGAGAGACATTTTTATGAATGAAAATGTATTTCTAGTTGAGAGCCCTCCCATGCACATTCACGCAAAACACTAAGGACTTGCCTGTGTGGCTTGTGGACTTTAGGAGGTGCATTGCATGCAGTTGACATATCGCACAGTCGTTGAAGAGTCTGCTTACACCTCCACTCAATCCAGCCACGGAGAGCATTCACACAAGATGTCAGCGCTGGCGCATCCCACGTGGATTTGGGCAGACTTGCTAGTCCTGGACACGCTGACCTGCTGGATAAAAGTAAAAAAACAGGGGCGACTCTTTCAGAGTTTAATGAGACAGGTGGGCCAGCATACAATTAATTCGCAATAGAATTGTTAAAAACAACTAACATTCATGTAGTTAATATTTTCAAATCTAGATGGAGAAATATTTAACAATAGTAAAAATACTTTAAAAAAATTGAACTATTCAAAAAACAATGTGCAAATTAACTAACAATGCAGGCAAGAGTACACATTAGGCGTCTGACAAATCTAAACTAAGAAGTAACATGGGTGCGTGAAACAGGGTTTAAAAACTAGCAGACTTCTTAGTCGTTGACACACCAGCACTGACGTGCCTGATGAAAGTAAAAATAGGTGCACAGACTACAATTCACCTGGGAATTGTAGTTTGCTGTGCAGAGCGTTCAATGGGTACAATCAAAGAGGCAGACTGCGCTCCAGTTACACAGACAAGAGCTACTCTTTCGGAGTTTAACGAGACAAGTGGGCCAGCATACAATTAATACACAAATGAATCATTAAAAACAACTACAATTCATGTAATTAATATTTTCAAACCTGGATGGAGAAATATTTAACAATAGTAAAAATATGTTAACAATTCGAACTACTCAAAAAACAGTGTGAGAATTAGCTAACAATGCAGACAAGAGTACAAATGAGGCGTCTAACAAATCTAAAATAAGAAGTAACACTGGTGCAAAAAACAGGGTTTAAATACTAGCAAACTTGCTAGTCCATGATGCACCAGTACTGACGAACCTGATAAAAGTAAAAAAAAGGCACATGGACTACAATTCCAATGGGAATTGCAGTTCGTTGTTCAGAGCATTCATTGGGTCCAATGAAAGAGGCAGACAATGCTGCAGTTACTCGGACAAGGGCCACTCTGTCAGAGTTCAATGATACAGGTGGGTCAGCATACAATTAATACACAATAGACAGGATAATTCATGGAATAAATGTGCACTGAAAACGGGCGCATGCATGCGAAGACACACTCAAGCGCCTGTTTTCAAGTGCATAAGTATTCATGGAACACATTGCGCATGGCTTAAATAAGACCTGCGCTGAATCCGAGTGGGTCCAACACGTCATTCCGACAAAACAAACGCCTTGCTCAATACGGTCCAGTGCACACACCTAAAAAGAAGGCAGAACACGTGAAATGGGGAACAACACACGAAAATGTGGGTGTTACGGGGGAAGCACTGCACTAACAACATATATTCATGGAATCTGACAGGGCTCACCGGCGTGAGGGAAAATACGCGCAAACCTGGAAACATGTGCGCCAGGTGAAAGCAGGCAGAAGGGTCCCCGCGCACCAAAGCCAATGCATAAAAGCGTGCACAAACAACAAACTTGCATATACAGCTACGATGAATGTACCATTCCCCGAAGCAGTGATCGTGCAACACCCCAGGAGGAGGATAACCAGATCCCATATTTTTTTACCCGGGACCAGCCTTTTTGGGATGCTTGATGACCAGGTGTATGGCAGGTATAGGTTTCCACCACATATCATCCTAGACCTGGTCACTGAGTGGGAGGATGACCTCACATCACCCACTCTGTGCTGCCAAGCACTGAGCCCCTTGGAAAAGGTGCTCAATGACCTGCATTTTTTGGCCTCTGGGTCATTTCAGGGGACAACTGCCATAGTTGGTGGCGTCTCACAGCCCACGCATTCACGCTGCCTACACCAGGTGTTGGCAATCATGACTGCACACCCCTCAGTGTGCAGGCACATATACATGCCTAGAACACCCGAAGAAAGGCAGGCCGTGGTCCAAGACTTTTACGGGGTGGCACACTTCCCCAAAGTGCTAGTGCCTGGTGCCATTGATTGTACCCATGTGGCCATACGTCCACTGAGGGCCACTGAGCACATCTATCGCAACCACAAGCACTGGCATTCCATCAACGTGCAGGTTGTATGCGATGGCCTCCACTAGTGCCTGATTGGGGCTCTGAATATTGCACCCCCTCTGACATCTCCTCCTCCTCCACTGCTTCCAGTGCCTCATCACCTGCACAAAATAAAAAGAAGACATGACCACACATGTTAACAGCATAGGCCACACACATAGGTATTACAATGTTGACAGCCAACACATGAAGCAGGCATGTGACACATGACTCAAACTCAGGCATGCAGGCAGTGCCAATGTAATGGAACAGGACCCTGAAAGCAAACATGGATGCCTGTCAAATGGCAAAATAAGACATGTACTTCATGGTGCATAGCACCTGCATCACACACAAGCTTGTGACTGGAATAGTCCTTCCACAAACATGACAGATGCCAACAGACAGATGGCATGTAGCATAGCCATGGCAGAACTGTCAACCAGCCCCAGATGAAAGTCAAGTACTACTGTCCGTGATCCATGTAAAATGCATGTCATCAGACAGTACATGGAAATCACTACGACAAAACACAAATGTGTCACAGGATGCAACAATGCTAGAGTGTTGAAATACAGTGAAGGGAGGCATATGAATACATTAATGCTAGGTCACTTTGACATCACACAAGTGAATAGGCATGTTGAAGGGTGAAACAGGGCTCAGAAGTGTGGGTGCAGTGCAGTACATGTATAGGGCCTCAACTATCAATAAAAAAATAAAACCAGTAATTTCAATGTTGTGTCATGATGGCAGTGTAAGGGCAAGTGCAGTCATCATGTGCAAAGTGTTGGCAGTGTATTATAGGGATACAGAGAACCCCAACCCCAAGGGCGGGGGATGGCTTGGAGGCAGTGCATGGGTCAAAATGGTTACTCAGAGTACCCTGTTGTAGCAGACAGTGTGGGCAGGTGTCAATTGCATTCTCACAGCCATCTAGGACTACAGCAGGGGAGAGGAGAGAAAGCACAACACATGAGGAAGCATCAGAAGTGCCCCCAGACCCAGGGAACCCACAACACCAGTTGCACAGAGGCAGGGAGGGTCTTCTTTTTTTTGGACTATGTCCGACCTGATGCCATTCAGCTTATCTTGCATGGCTTCCTGAATTTCCAGACACCATGCCACATCCTGTACTAGCGTTGGGTGTGCTCATGTTTTTTGTTCCTTTACATCTTAAAAAAGTTATTTAACTTCTGATTGTGCATTCACAACTCTGGAATTCAAACAGTTTTTCTTGGTATCAAAAATCGCCAGTCTATATATCTTGGCTGCTCCTTTGTAGGCTGCCAGAGCTCCTAGGGAAGAGTCAGATTTCCATAATTACAGCAGTTTCAAAGTGGAGGATTTTAGTTTTTTCAACTCAGGTGAAAACCATTCTTTGTTTTTCATCCCATACTTAACTTTTCTATGTTTAAGCGGCGCTAAGAAGTTAGTAATGTTATCCATATTAGATAGAAGGGATTTTGACATATCTTCTGAGGAATCTAGGGAGGAGAACCTAATTGAAGAGTACAGTAGGGGTTCAATTATTTCCAGTGTAAGCAACTTCAAGTTTCTTCCCAAACACCCTTGTGTCCTCCTTCCCTTCGCTTTCCTCAGGAAATCTGCCTGTATGGTAAAAAGTACAAAGAAGTGGTCTGACCACGGACAAGGAGATATCTGAAAGTCCCTGGTAATGACCTTGGTGGTAGAGACACAATCTTAAGTGTGCCCATACAGTGGGTTGGCATCAATCATTTGCTCCAAGCCCAAGTCAATTAAAGCCTGGTCCAAATCAAATGCCAGAGTATCATTCTTATGCCCCAGCAAATAATTAAAATCACCCAGTAATAGAAAACTGGAATTTAAGGAGGAAACAGATGATTAGACAGGGCAGTAATAAAGTCCTCTGCCAAGGAAAGAGGTCTATAAATTAGGAATACATTCATGGTTCATTCTGCATTAAGTCCAATTTTCACGTGTAACAACTCTACTCCGTTCATAAATTAACCACTAGTGTCCCATATGGTGAGTGAAGATTTGAAAATCGGCGCAACCTTTCCACCTCTTCCACCCTCTCTGTCTTGCCGTAACATATCGTAACCTTCCGGTATGGCTAGGTTAAGAGAATGGCCAGCTGAACTGTGCCCCCAAGTTTCTGTTATAGCACAAACGTCAATATTTTTTCTTCAATATAAGTGACAACCTCTAGTGCATGTTTCACTAAGGATCTTGTGTTAAGTGACATACACGACAGCTATTTAACTGGAACAATCCTATGACTTCCCACAGATAGCTCAGACCCCACCCCCACTGGGACTGAAGAAGAGTTATCTTGTATTGTACTCGATTCCAGACAAATGGTGAGGTCTCTCCTTCCCTGGGATGCAATATCTTTTTTAAAAGATATTTATTTATTATTTTCCAAAAATACAAATGTACATATATTCAGAAAAAACATATGATCTCACAATTGCAATATATTCACATTATTCGGCAATTCATTCCTAATTCAGAATGCAATATCTAAAATAGGGTCCCGTTTTGAAACACCCAGAATATAGACCACCTTGTCATTATCATGAGTCATGGCTGTTGAGCAAATAGGTATACTATAAGCTTTCTCTGATAAAATGCTGGGAGATGTAGTGGCTGCAAAGTGACATACCAGCCAAAGGAGCATCCAAAGTGTTTCTGTCATAATAATTCTCCTATCAGATGTGTCAGAGTATTGCACTCTTAATGCTTTCCAAACATGTGTTAACCAGTTATTGAATGGCGGGCCATGATTTGCTTTGTTATTCGATGTAGCCTCTGCATTCCCTGCTCTCTTCCAAAGATCGTCTGTGTGTTCCCCCATTAAGGAGGTGAACAAGCTCTTCATGTTGCCTACAGCTAGGGATATTTCCACTGTTCCTTTTTCTAATTCATGAATCCATTTACCAGGCAGCCCCTGCTGTGAGAGGCAGTAAGATCTGTATTGTATTTTCTTTATCAATGCAGGGCCATGGGACATACTGTGATACCCCTGGGCCCTTCTGTAATGTGCGAAACTGAGTACCTTTCTTCTTAAGCAATAATGTATTCCTTTTTTTCTTTCCTGTTGCTAAAGTCATTCCAACTGGTCTCGTCTAAGTCTGCCCATGTAGGATGTTCCTCTCTGGTCCACCCTTGGAGGTTCATTCTTTTGGAGTTTGTCAACTCTGTCCTTATTCTCCCAATCTTCCTTGTCACCACAATATAGTGCGTCATAATCAATACTATTGCAGGGTGCAGCCACATCTAGTGAGGTCTCTCTTAGCCTGTGTAACTGCTTATCATTACCCTGCAATCATGCTTTGGATAACGGACAATTTTGCTAACAATCTTAAACATTATCTGTCTTGCACTCCACTCTTCTGGAGCTATTGAAATGCTCTGTCCCTTTCATTGTGTCTGTTTTGCTCTTCCTAGTGCTTTCTGTAATTCTGTTTCTAAATGTCACTGTACATCATGTTCTTACTGTAAAAACAAGCAGATCTCTAGTAGCATCTTTTACGGGTTCTGTCACACTTGATTGTCTTCACCTGAGGGTGAATGGGGATTGGTATAGCCTGTAGCGGCCTGCAAAGGGTAGCGGCTGGGCACATTCATTTGAGAACGGGACCCATAGAGGTGCAGTTGGAGGTGTGCATATTTCCTTGCTTCTCTGTGATCAAGTGATCACTATTATCTTTCTTCTCAATCATGTTCCACAGCTCAAGAATATTCAATCTGCTCTTTTGCTTCTTGTCTTTATGTGTAGCTGCTTAATGCGTGTACATGTGCTGCAGTAATTCCTTAGTATCGGTACTATCTGCTGACCAAGATTTGAACATTTGACATGCTGTCTCCTGTACCCACTCATGGTGGTACTTTATTATGTTCTCCCTTTATTGCTGGAGTCACTTATACATGTAGGGCAGTGGATTATCCATAACAGTACATCCTCTTACCTTCTTAATTGATTAGCCCATGGATATTGTTCCAGCATTGTCTCACAAAATCCACTTTTCCCCTTATTAAACCAATTCCCATTAATCCAATTACCCGCCCAATTTTATTTTGTATACCGTCAAGCGCTTTAACTTACACAACAGTTTCAAATCTTTCACTCCCAAACACTATCACAACAACAGACTTCCCATGGTCCACAACAAAAAACACATTATATACTAATTTCAACAGACAATCACCTACTTTATACACAATTAATTATCAATAAAAAACAAAACATTTATTTTGTAACAATTGCTTGTTCTTCCTCGTCCTCCTTCTTGAAGTGAGAGAATTCTCTCCTCTTTATGTCCCTGTTGCCGGGGCAGAGCTAAACCAAATATATTATCTTAATATATAACCTTCCCTAATCTACACAAAGTCTAATCTATGCAGCACTGCCCTTCCCATTTTAATAGGAGTACCCAGTCTTCAATTCACCCCAACATCTCACCATACAAGAAAAAAACGTTATAACTTCACCATGTGGTCTTTCCCATATACTGGTACTGATCTCCTTTTACTCAACCTGTTAAAGCTTCACAAAAAAAAACTAAAATCTTGCACAGGTACACTCACATTCTAGACATCTCTGACGTTCCAGATGCTGAGCCTCCTCTTTGAAATGCCTGCACCACCCGGCACATTCGTTGAACTCTGTGCCTGTTCACCTCCTCTTTCGTGTGCACAGGAACTGATATCGGCAGGCCGACACCACTGTCCAACGTGTGCAGCAAGAAGCCTTCAACCCCATGAGGATACTGGAGACTTTGAAGAGGATCCCCAAATGTATAAGTGCTCCCAAAGCCAATCCAATGGGACAAAATAATGGAAAGCAACAGGTGCAAGCAAAAACCAGCTGTATTAATTTATTTTGAAAAAGTAATGGTCTGGAGCAAACAAAAGAAACTTAAAATGCCCACATTGGGCCATGGGGTATAAAGCGGAAAACTGCTGAATTAGTATGATTACAAAAAGTAACATTTTATAAAATGTTAACATAGTAATTGGCGAGTCTAACCAGGACCCTATAAGTAGCCTGTACTTTAAAATCTACCATTGGCTAATTCACTATATCCAGAACCACCCAAGTCCAACCCATTAACTTAACATTATCCCCATGAACATCATCAACTCACTGTTACATTGGGTGGCAGGTTTCATGCAGACAATGATAAAATGCATGTATACATTGTTTGGCACTCCTTCGCATGACCTTTGGATGTTGCATCCCTCCGAGACAACCGAATTAGCAATTAATTTGAACAGAGGGATCAAATCAAATACTCCCATCTTTATTTGTTTTATCTATTGTTAATTTGTTAGGTGCTTATACAGGAAGCAAATACTGTTTCAAAGAGCCCTCAGCGCAACAGGGAGGGGGCAGGAGATGATAGACAATGCAATTACAATGATGTTAAATAATTAATACAAAATGATAAGAAGAGACAATGGGAAGGGGGAAAACAAACCTACTATGCGTTGTAAGTGTTCAGAATGTGCAAGTTCAGAGGTGAGAGGGGGATGGGATAGGTGCTGTGGTGCTCATGTAGAGCAGTAGGTGAGGTGCTTTGAAGAAGGTAAGTGCAACCTCCAGTGATGGAGGGTGATCCAAGACAAGAGAAGAGGATAGACAGCAGCTGGGATGACATGATGCTGGAGGTCAATTTATTGCTCAGGCCCCATGGATCCAAGACCATTCCCTAACCTTGAATACCTCATTTTACAACTCTTGTTTCGATGGATGTTGCCAACGCTTAATTAGGTCATGGGATGAATAGCTTGTTGTAGAAAAAAACGTGGGGAGGGCTCTCTGTGCAGAAATTAATTTCACCTATTTATTGCTCTCACCAATACATTCTACCATGAGTGTGATGGCACTAACTAGTCATTGGTGGAGCTGTGTATGCAGCTTAACTTTGTATCTCTGACATTGTTACTACATGAATACTCATGCACCTGGCGATCAAAGCTTTGTGTAGTCCAGTAATTATCGTCTGGCTTGAACATAATTGTTGCATATATAGTTTTGAGCCCTGGAAACGCATGATTCTCACAGCCTCAGCTAACACCATCCCACCCTCCCTTCTTCTCTGGCTTTGGAAATCTGGTGCTTTACAAGCAGGAATGAAAATAAAACCTTTAAATTAAATGAATAAATTGTGCATCTTCTAATGGGACCTTGTCTCAAATTGGCAATACAGTTGCTCAGTGTTACAATCCCAGATCTGCAAAACTGGAGTTCTAATATTTGCCCTGTTCAACGGTATATGTCACCCTTCATTGTTGTCTACATCCTCTGTGTATTTAGCAACCTAATGCTTCCTAAAGTGCAGCAAAACGAATTCCATTTAGTGTGATAACACAAACTCTACTCAAGTTGTGTCAATCTACAAAACAACATGGTAACTTTTCAAACAACAAAAGGCCTAAAACATTTACTAAAATAGCTTTACCTTAATATTTCCGCACTTGATTCAGAGGTTTGGGAGACAGGGCCTGACATTGCATCTGCACTACCTGCACCATCAAACATTAATCTGGACATTTGATTTGCTCCTTTTCACATTGCTGAAGATCATCACTTTTGACTTGCCTTTGTTCAATATCAGATGATTGTGTGAACAGTAATAGGAGACTGCCCGTAGCTGGACCTTGAGGGCATTGGGGGTCCTGGCAAGAAGAACAGAGCGATCAGCATATAGAAGAATGGGCCCAGACATTCTCTCTATATTGGGGATGTCTCTTGTGGCTTTTTCTACATGATTCGACATGTCATTACACGGCCTACAGTAGTGGCGGTGTAGTTATGGTTAAATTGTTAAACCCATATGGAGAGCACTTTTTGGGCTGGGTGGCTTATAACTTCGCTCTCCCTGGATGAATCTTCACCAAACGTTGCAGAAAACGTATATGGCCCACTCGGAATTTGTTTGCAAAGTTTGGTGAGGGTTCGTACAGGGGGGGGCAAAGTTATGGGGCGGGTCCCAAAATTTCTTTTTTTCCCATATACTGAATGGAGTCACGCCTACAGCCCAATGGATGGATTTTCACCAAATTTGCGGCAGGAGTGTCAGCCTGGTCCCAAAAGTGTGCTTTTGTAAATTTGGTGAAAATCCGTCCAGTAGTTTTTTTTTAAAAAATTACCAAAATGTAGGTCTAAAAAAATTAGTGATATCTATGCCTGCTCCGTGAACACTCTTCCCTGTTCGCTGCGCGCACAGGACACTGATTGGGTAATCGGCTTGCTTCATGTCCGTGGACACGCAAAGTGTTCTCTGATTGGCTGGGATGAGGCATGAGGTGCGTCAAATTGATTCGATGCACCTGCCATTTTGGATGCGCAGAAATGCACTGGAAGTGAGCATAAATCCAATTTTGGGGAGTGTGTTGGTGTGTATGAGTGCTTGGAGAGGGTGGGGGAGTAAGAGATGGGTCAAATGCTGTATTTCTTTAGGTGGGAGAAGGCCGTGATGTGTTTGCGGTGAGACCCAAAGTTACTTAAATATGCAAAAATCAAGGGGTGTCTTGTGAATGCTATTTGTACTCTTCTTCAGAGGAGACTTGACTAGCATTTCGGTGCTGGACTGCCCCAGGGCAGGACAAATATTGATATGATTGGGATATTCCTCTTCTGTGAAAGATAGTGAGCTAAAGATTCTGGGTAAGGCTCTCGCACCCAGGACTAATGTCTGACAGAGAGACTCCCAGGATCCCCCTTGTTTTTTGCATATTTAAGTAACTTTGGGTCTCACCCTAAGTTACTGGGGGAATCCAGGCCTGGACCCCTTGCTCACTATTCTTAGAGAGGAACAGTTCCACCCTACTAATGAGGTCCAACCAGACCGAAACACGTGGCTGGGGTTGTTGTTGGTACTCTTGTTTAGAGGAGAATTGCCTAGCATTTCGGTGCTGGACTGCCCCTGAGCAGGACAAAGCCTGAACTGATTGGGATATTTCTCAGCTGTGAAAGATAGTGAGCTAAAGAATCTGGGTAAGGCTCTTGTACCCAGGACTAATTTCTGGCAGAGAGACTCCCAGGAGCGGCCTTGTTTTTGCAGTTTTTTCATGACATGGGTAGTTGGAGCACATTTCTTTTTTTCAATCACTGTGATAAAAGAAAAAACACATGTAAGTGTAGGTAGTTAATAATGAGTATTGCATTACATAGTAGATATTTCTGTATTTTGTAGACTCTCATAGTTAGCACTTTAGAAGTACTATAGTTCAAACCAGTGTACTGTGCAATTTGCTCAGTTACTGTGTTTGTTGATTAAATCATTGGGTGTGTGGGAAGAAAATCCATGCTGGATTACAAAAAAATCCTTTCTACGTTGAGGTACAATACATTTATTTCATTGCATTCAGTAGGAGGATTTGAATATGTGTATGGCTTTTGATTTGGAAGTGGTGGTTGTATTGTTGCAATTAGATAGCAGTTGATGTATTTTATTTGTTTATTTCTTTTCCCATTTAGTGTTATTCATCTATGTGTTGGTTTGTAAGTAAGTGTTTACAAGATTTGTTGGTAATCTCTGTTTTACAGTAATTTTAGTATCATTACATTTGACTCATCCACAATTGTTTTTTATATATGCAGTGTAGTGACCTGCATTTGTTGTGGCTGCTGCCTGTTAGATTATACCTATTGTTGTGAAGGTTTCCTTACCAAGTGATACTTTACCATGAGTGAATCGAGCTTGCAGTTGTTTTTGGTACCATCTGCATTATAACATAAAAGTATTACTATTACGTATTTACAATTTGTCAGTGTTTCTAAGGTGGCAAGACCCCCACACCGTTCACCTCGCTAGTGACCCAAAGTGGGATAGTACAAAGACAGATTTGCAAATTATAGGCCTCTAATATATAACTGCGGCCATGGGGTCAGGGGACCACGGCCTGGCCGCTGGGGGTTGTAGCAAAGCTTGCTCAGACATTCTCGTTAGCATTATTTTGTCAGGGCACGAGATTGCTCCTTGCAAAAAATGTTTACGTGATTTGCTGTGTGAAGAGGAGATGAGCTGAGCTGACAGGTGGTGTGGCCTGTCTGTGGGAGTGGCTGGGAGAGTGCAAAGTTCTCAAGAGAAACAAAGTAAATCCGTAGAAATGTTGCCCGCATTGGTGAATGGTAGCAAACAATTCATATCTTTTGAAAAATTATTTCTAATGCACTATGGTCTGAAGGGCTATTAGCTCCAATTCTGAGTGAAGGTTATTGTAGTTGAAATGTTGCTTCCGAGCTCAGCAAACCCACGCATCGTACACAGTATTCCAAAAGGAATGCTTGAAGGGAGGAATGTAACACTGTCAAATATGATAAGGTTCACCATTCCAAAACTGGACAAAGGAACATGTAATTTCATTAAATGAAAATTTGTTGACCTGAACCGAGTGTCTGTATTACGCTGAGAGAATGGAAATGCCAAACATTATGTAAGTTTTACTTTCAACGATTTGATAGACCAACAAGTCAACTTATCATGTGCTGACCGGTATTTCTGGCTTACATTGTACTCAGTTGTTGTTTGTGTCATATTGCAATGACACACAAATACAACCTACCTTTGTCCCATGCTAATGGCCAGTCCAGCATCGAGATGCGTGTAGTCCACTAGTGGCTTCCCCCAGGGTCCACAAACACGTAATTCAATGCTAATATTTAATTAAAATTCCGTCTATGTGTTCTTCTTGCCCTAACCTTGCTCCCTGATTGTAGCGTCACCATCCCATTTCGAGGTGAACATACTGCATAGCAGTAACCTTTGAAGTAAATTGAAGACTACTTTCCACATTGTTTTCTCTGTGTTCCCATTGTTTCACGTCCGTGTTCATCATTAGTTTTAACATGCGCCGAATTAATGGGTAAAATGATAAACTGTACAAAAGATCGGCTACTGAGACACATTTCTTTTATCATTTTTAAACAGCTGCACCCTGTTATGATTAAAGAACTATTTGTCCCAAATATTAACAGGGAAGAACCATAAAACCATTTACCTGGGCTTGAGGAATGGGAATAACTGGTGCCGGGAATTTGCCTGGTAACTATAGGCACTCTGTGCCGTCTCCCGATGTAATAAGAAATCCCCCTGAGAATCCCCTGATAGACCAGCGCTGAGGCTTGACCACCAAGAGGCTTCCAGGGAAACCCTCAAGGGGAATAAAACCCTTGGAAGAGCTGCTAGGGTGCGTCGTATCCCTGCGCTGACCAGGTGTTGAAGGCTGGACTGTCTAAAATTCTGGCAGGCTTAGAGGATATGGTCAAGGGCTAGACTGCCAATATGTGAAAGAAAAAATACACGAAAGTTACTCCTATCAACCTGCCTGAAGAGGAAGGAATTCTAAGATAGGATTTGGGGCTCTTCCCATAATTGAAAATAGAGAAGGCTTCTTGTTATGAAGTGGCCTTTAGGATGTATAGAATGTAGAAGAAAATAGAAAACACAGTGAATCAGTTTATAGAGAAGCTGAGGTCTTAATCAATGGAAAAAGTTATATTACTCGGAGTTTTAGCCTACCCGTCTGTTTCTAAGGGCCTCATTACACGGTAGGCGGTAAGGGTTTACCGGTGCCGGTATTTTACCGGTACCAGTAAATCCTTACCGCCTTACTACGAGGTCCCTTTGCGGGTTGGGGAATTTAACGCCTGCTTTTTGCGGGCGTTAAAAACCAACCCGCAAAGGGACCAGTGGAGCTAATTACGGTACCGCAATATGCGGTACCGTAATTAGCACCTTCCCCATTCCCATAGAGCCCTATGGGGCAAAAATGGGAATGGGGAAGGGCAATGGTGGAAGGGGGAATTACCGCCCCGCCAACCTTGGAATGGGGTGGTAATTCCCCTTTCCACCAAGGCGGTGCCCGTATTTTACCGCCATGAACCATGGCACTAATAGCACCATGGTTCACCGCCTACCGTGTAATGAGGCCCTAAGTCTTTCTGAGACAGCTGTCGAGGATATTTTTGCTTGCCGAGAGAATACTGATCGAGAGTCCTAGCTAAAAGATAACTGTCTTGTTAAATGCTGGTTTCTATTTGGTAAGAAAACCTTAGTGAAAGAATAATGCAGGTAAGAGACATTATCTAAAGGTTCCCTGAAAATAAGCGCTAGCCGTGCCTACTGTGGACAGGGCTTATGCTTAACCTGATGCTGTCTGAAAGAGAGTTAATCCTGCGTGGTAGCGTTAGAGAACTCAGCTGATTCCTAAGTTTAAACAAGAGAAGAGACAAGCAGTTTTTTAGGATAGCACAAGGAAGGCGTTAGTGGAAGTCAGAAAAATGAAATCATGACAACGAACTCATGTAGCGTCTGCCCGCTCCTACAAGAGTAGCAACACATCGTTCCTCTGCCATTGCCTGGCAATATGCGAGTAAATAGGAAGTGTTCTGATAGACTCATGGTGCAGATTGGGAGAGAACAACTAGACTGCAGATTGTGCTATAGTTAGGCACCGGAGCGGTGGCCATGTTGGAATCAGGCCGTGATGGGAAATCCATATTGATGACCATCACCGTATGCCCCCTTTTAGGGTTGTCTTCTCCCAGTTTGGCCGGGTGTTTCAGATGAAAATCTTTCACCGGTCAAGGAGCATGAATTGCGGTTTCTGGTTCCCAGGTGCGATCAGCAGGGGAATACCCTTTCCAATCAACTAAATACCGTAAACGACCCCGGTGATACTGGGAGTCACAGATCCCCTAACCTCGTATTCTGGTCCTGAGGCATACATCTCCGGTGGAGGATGGACTGACACCATGGGGTGGAATGTACTCCGATTATCAGGTTTTAGTTGAGATACATGGAACACAGGGTGGATCCGTGACCAAGAGTAAGGTAGACAAAGTCTGAAGGCAGCTGTGCCTATAGCTGAGATCACCTGGAAAGGACCGAAGAACCAGGGAGAGAGTTAGGATGGCACTAAATGTCATGGAAGGAACCGAGAGGACAGCCATACCCAGTCCTCTGGTTTGATCAAAGGAGCTGGATTCCTATGACGGTTGGTAAAATGCTTCCTTTTCTTTTGTGAACATTGTAGCACGGTTCTTGCTGAGCGATGACCTTGACATATCTGGTCCATCAAATAGTCCACAGCAGGAAACTTGGTTTCTGATCTCTTCATCGGCGGGAAATACGTAGGATTGAACCCATAAGTGCAATGGAAAGGAGTTGTGTGAATGGCATAGTGATACGAGTTATTATACACAAACTCAGCCATAGGCAACAATTCCTTCCAGTCATCTTGGGCTACTGATACGTAACTCCGGAGGTATCCTTCCAATGTCTGATTAAGCCTTTCTGTCTGGCCATTGGATTGGGGGTGATAACCTGAGCTACGAGCTCGAGAGATCCCAAGGAATTTGCAGACAAGTTTCCAGTATCGCGAAGTATATTGTGACCCCCTGTCAGAAATAATGGTTTTGGGTAATCCATGTAGGGTGAAGATATTAGTGATAAAAATGTGAGCCATTTGTGCAGCCGATGGTATTCCAACCAGAGGGATGAAGTGAGCCATCTTGGCTAAAGTGTCTATAGTGACCATGATGGTGGAACAACCCCCTGACGGTGGTAGGTCCACTATAAAGTCTGTTGATATTATCTGCCAGCAGAGAGAAGGCAGTGGCATCTTGACCAATTCTCCAAGGGGAGATTGTCGAGGTACTTTGGTCTGTAGACAAATAGGGCATGATCTGACGTATTCCTTAATGACTTTCCGTACCGTAGGCCACCAGAAGAAACGTAAGACCCGTTCTAGGGCAGAAAGGAACCCACGGTGTCCAGCTGTCTTGGAAGTGTGACACATGTCTAGAACTTCTTTCTGGAGGGATCGAGTGGGGATGAATGCTCTACTTCCATGAAAATAGCAATTGTCCTCCCTGTTTAATGCTAGTTTATCAGAACGTGAGAGTTGTTTTTTTATGGTATGTTTGGATTGAGATTTAAGCCGTGTCAAAAAATCTGGTGCTGTGAATAGTCCCATGGCCATTTTAAGAAAAACGGGTTCTGACTTGAAAAGCTCATTAGGAAGGTATTCTCTTCGAGATAGAGCATCTGCTTTTATATTATCTCTTCCGGGAATAAATAAGAACTTCCTGTATGGTGAAAATAAATGTGCCCAGCGAGCTTCGCGGCTGTTACAGGTCTGTGCATATTGTAAGATTCTCAGATTGTGATGATCTGTTCAGACTTCTACTGGATATTTAGCTACTAGAAGTAAATGACGCCACTCCTCAAAGGTTCATTTAATGGCTAGGAGTTCCTTTTCTAAAACAGTATAGTTGTGTTCAGCTGGTGAAAGTGTCTTGGACAGGTAGGCTACCGGGCGTTCTTGGTTTGAATTGTCCAGTTGGAGTAAGACCGCCCCTAGAGCATATTGTGAGGCATCAGTTTCAACAATGAATCTGCAGGTCTGGTCTGGAGTTAACAGAATGTGGGCTGAGGTAAATAACTCTTTGAGTCTGTTGCATACTTGGTCTGTGATCGGAGACCATGTAAACTGAATTCCCTTCTTAAGTAGATTTGTCAATGGCTGTGTAAGTGTGGAGAAATCGGGAATAACCCTCCGGTAGAAGTTGGCGAATCCAACAAAACAGTGAATATCTTTGCCTGAGGTGGGAGTGGGCCAATTCTGTACTGTGGACACCTTTTCAGGGTCGATCGCTATTCCCTTGACGGATAACACATACTCTAAATAGGTAACTTGGGGTTGGTGGAAGGAACATTTTTCCAGCTTATAATACAAATGATTCTGTTGAAGCTGTCGCAATACCTCCTCCTCATGCTTTTGGTGTTCCTCAATAGTGAAAGAGAAGATCAGAATGTCATCTAAGTAGATATCCATAGTATGAAGTAGCAGATAGGCAAAGATATGGTCCATAAATCGTTGAAATATAGCCAGGGCATTTGACAAGCGGAAAGGCATCACTCTATACTGGTAATGACCAAAGGGCATTCTAAATTTTTTTTTCCATTTGTCACCAGGCTTAATTCAGATCAGATGGTAAGCCCCTTTTAGGTCAAACTTGGTGTAAATGTTGGCCCCTTTGATTGCTTCCAGAATGTCCAGTATTAATGGCATTGGGTATTTTTCCAGGACTGTGATCTTGTTCAGGCCACGGATGTCAATGCGGGGTCGAAGTCCAGCTGTGTTTTTCTTAGAGACAAAGAACAAAGAAGCAGCTGCAGGTGAGGTGGATTCAGTGATAAGGCCGTTCCTCAAATTGTTTCGAAGGTATACACAGAGGACCAACTTTTCATTGTCCAACAAGATGTACATTCGCACAAATGGCAAAGGTTGATCCGGAATTAATTCAATTGCACACCTCCGATGAGGGGGCAATTGGGTGTATTCAGAGATAGAAAACACTTCTTGATATTTATGATAGGTTTCAGGGAGACCAGTAATCTGATTAAGAGAAGTTATCCCTAGATCATCCATCGGAGCTGGGGCCAAGTCCACCATCACCTTCTGTTGATCTCTAACTCAACGTGTCAAACAGTATTCAGATCCCAGAAAGAAGGATCCTGCAGTCCAATTAATGTAAGGATTGTGTTTCTTTAACCAACGTAAACCTAAAATGACGGGATGATGTGCTGCCCGAATTATATCCAAGGTTAACATATCCTGATGAGAAGAAATTGCCATGAGTATTAGACTGGTTTGGTCTTTGATGGGTCCGGATACCAATGGGCTCCCATCCATGCTTTCCACTGGAACGGATTCCAATTTGAAGTATCGAGGGATACCGTGTGATGCGGCCCAGTGGTCATCAATAAAATTACCGGCAGCTCTGCTATCCACTAGTGCTGGTATGTTCTGCAATACCGCTTCCCAATAGAGAACGATAGTATGACCACTAACATGTTGGTGTTGATATGACTAGTGCAGAAAAATTAATGTGATGTTGGAGAGGAACCCTTTTCAGGCATATGTTCCCGTACCGTGGTTCCCCTTACGGCCGGGCGCTGGCGTTTCCCGAACGCTGAGGTGGTGCAATTGGGTATTCCTGAACAGTGTGTGTATTGGCGCCACAATACATACATAAGCCCAAGTTTCTCCTATGGTTTCGTTCATCGGGGAGTTAAGGGACCTCGTGCTGTTTGGCCCGTGAGTAGTCTGTGGACGGGATGATGAAGGAGCAAATTATGTTCTTGGTGTCCTTGCTCTTCTTCTCTCTATTGACCTCTCTTTCATCTGGTAATCTATTTGCATCACCAATGCTATGAATTCAGTCAGTGTTGAGGGACGTGGCACCCGGGATGCCTTGTCTTTGAGGTCTTCAGACAGTCCCCTTCTGAATAAGGTGACTTGAGCATCGTCAGACCAAGTGGTCTCGCTTGCCATCTGTTTACATTATGTAATGTATGTTAGTATGTCTAGGTTTCCCTCTTTGAGGTCAAGGAGGTGTTCCTGTGAAGCCACTTGAATCTCCTGTCGGCCAAACATGGTGCAGATACTATTGCAAAAGGCTGTATGAGAATCTAAAATAGGGTTATTGTTAGTGATTAATGGCGTGGCCCAAGCCAGTGGTGGCCTGGTCATTTGTGACACCATATATTCCACATGTTCTCTGTCAGTATGAAAATATGCTGCTTTGCACATATACTGCACAGCACAGGAATCCAACAATTCCTTCACTTTATGTGGGTTACCATCAAACTGACTGCCTGGTAGGGGACCAGGAGGGACATCAGAACAGTGAGGAATACGAGGGGCTGCAGCCTGCTGCACAGTCTGCTGTTGTAGCTGTCTTAAGGAGGCATTCTCCTGTTTCAGCTGTTGGACCTCATTGGTTAGGGACTGGACTGCAGCAATCAACTGCAGGATTTGTTGTTGCTGCTCCATGATCAGTGTTTTTTATGTCCTTGTCCCAGAACACTTGGGACAAGAGAATAAAGACAGGCGTTGCTATCTGTCATGATTAAAGAACTATTTTTCCCAAATATTACCAGGGAAGAACCATAAAACCACTTACCTGGGCTTGTGGAATGGGAATGACTGGTGTCGGGAATTTGCCTGGTAACTGTAGGCACTCTGTAACATCTCCCGATTTAATAAGAAATCCCCCTGAGAACACCCGATAGACCAGCGCTGAGGCTTGACCACCGGGATGCTTCCAGGGAAACCCTTGTGGGGAATAAAACCCTAGGAAGAGCTGCTAGGGTGCGTCGTCTCTCTGCGCTGACTGGGTGTTGAAGGCTGGTCTGTCTAGAATTCTGTCATGATTAGAGGATATGGTCGAGGGCTAGACTGCCGATATGTGAAAGAAAAAATATACGAAAGTTACTCCTAGCAACCTGCCTGAAGAGGAAGGAATCCTAAGCTAGGATTTGGGGCTCTTACCATAAATGAAAATAGAGAAGGCTTCTTGTTATAAAGTGGCCTTTAGGATGTGCAGAATGTAGAAGAAACTGGAAAATAGAAAACACAGAGTGAATTAGCTTATAGAGAAGCTAAGGTCTTAATCAATGGAAAAAGTTATATTACCGGGAGTTTTAGCCTATCCCATCTGTTTCTAAGTCTTTCCGAGACAGCTGTTGAGGATATTGTTCATTGCCTAGAGGATAGTGATTGAGGGTCCTAGCTAATAGTTAAGAGTCTTGTTAGATGCCGGTTTCTATTTGGTAAGAAAAACTTAGTGAAAGAATAATGCAGGTAAGAGACGTTACCTAAAGGTTCCCTGAAAGTAAGCGCTAGCCGCGCTTCCTGTGAGCAGGGTTTATGCTTAACCTGAAGCTGTCTCCAAGAGAGTGAATCCTGCGCAGTAGCGTTAGAGGACTCAACTGATTCCTAAGTTTAAACAAGAGAAGAGACAAGTGGTTTTTAGGATAGCACAAGGAAGGCGTTAGTGGAAGTCAGAAAAACGAAATCCTGATAGCGAACTCACGTAGCGTCTGCCCGCTTCTACAAGAGTAGCAACGCATCGTTCCTCTGACGTTGGCTGGCAATATGCGAGTAAAAAGGAAGTCTTCTGAGTGACTCGCGGTGCAGCTTGGGAGAGAACAACTAGACTGCGGATTGTGCTATAGTTAGGTGCCGGAGCGGTGGCCATGTTGGAATCAGGCCGTGATGGGAAATCCATATTGATGACCATCACACATCCTGCCTTTCTGCGATTGTCATCGATTCCAGATAACAATTGACAGGTTTTTCAACTTGCAGCTGCAGATAAACGTGAATGGCTGGATAACAATGACTCTTTTTTGGGACAATCGCCACAGGCTGATATGCCCTTCCGGGGTACCAGTGATAAGGAGCAACCTGACATTGTTTATGGTGGCCTAGCACCAAGCTGATGCCACAGCCTTCTGATTCACAGTGCGTCCAATGCGCTTTTTATACCCAAAAGGAACACTGTGTGACTCATAATAAACATTTGTGGATCAAGAACGAAGAAAGAAATTACCCATTTGCTTGATTATGACAATCGCCGGATGTTCTCGGAGCATTTATTGTGAAATAAAAGTACTTTAAAAAATGTACAGTTTTGCTATTTCCCTTAAAAGTATGGTTTTAAATTCAAAATTGGGACGCACTGTGTTGTGAGATGATGTGTGTTGATATTCCAGGGTTCTGCGACAACTAACGTTATCACATAGGTGATTGTTAGGGAGAATTCTCATCTATGGCTAATTTCCCTCACCTAGTGAGTCCCCCAGCAGCTTTGCTGGACTTCTGGAGTTTATTTTTTTCCACTTGGTAAGAGTGAGAGCTTTTTCCCCACTCTTACCTGTGTTTTGCTATATGTTTCTACCTGTTTTTGTGATTGTGGACTCCACTTCAGTAGCCCCCTTCTTTTTGTGTGTTACACAGCACATTCAGTGCCGTGGCACAGGGTTGTTTTTAAGACTTCCCTCGACTCCATTTCTGAGACGACTACCGTCCCCTAGAAAAGGGTAAAGTTACCATTAACTTTGCTTAGTCAATCTACCACAGATCCAATACACCCCATCTTCCATGCAAAGGGTTAATTTGTATCCCTTTTTATCTGTACCCCCTAGAGCATTGTTTTGCTCTTTTAACATTTAGACTTGGCTGGTGGCAGTGGTATCTACCCTAACTTTTCTAACGCGATTATATTAGATAAACGTGTTACTGTTCTTGGCTATTATATTAGCCTCGAACAGAAACCCGCTTGACCAAATTGTCTTTCTTTTGGCTCCGGTTGGGTTTTTGGGACATTTCTTTTTGTTAAAGACCTTCTTATGTCTTACTTTGCACGGCAAACTATGTACGCCTTCTTTGTTCACTGTCTTTTGGCGGGCTTCTGCTCAGAAGCCCTCCTCAAGGCACCTGGGTGTCTAGGTGGGCTGAATGTGAGGGTGGGGTATAGTCACCCCCTGCACAGGGTATCCTAGGAAACCCAAGTCTTACTTTGTCATGATTGGCCAGGGTAGTTGTCCGGGCTGGACAACCCCCCTGCTGGGTGATTGACAGCCTGGCTGTGTGAATGGGGGTTTTTCACGTAAAAGGCAGGTCTCTTGGGCTAGAAGTCAGAGAGTCGCCACTGGAACTACAAGGAACCGAAGAGAAGCGGAGAGAACAACAGCTGCTGCAACTACCCCGTCCCGGTGAAGTCCTGCTGCAGTCCTGAGCTATCTTTCCTTCCACGACTCAGAGAAGATCCAGTCTGGAGTCTTCTTCCCTTGAGCTTGGTGGGGATAACCAGCTCATCGTCCACAGCCAGAGGATCCTCTTCCTTGGTTGAAATTGCTTCACTCTGCTGTAGTGGTCCGTATAGCCACCGGAAGAGCCTCTCCTGTTTTTAAGGAGTGCACCTGCTGCTGGCTTCATCCCTGTGTGGTGCAGACCCCCTTCAGACGTCCTCCTTCACAACGAAGCTCCAGGAATCCTGGGCATGTGGGAAACCAACAGGAACAACTGCCAGGGCACCAGCTGCACCATTGGAACAAAGTACTGTGTTCTACTTGAGGAAACTGGGTGAAACCCTTTTCTTCATTTCCAAGGCTTGCCCTTGTCTTCCCTCCTTTTTATAACTTTTTCTTCCGAACATTGACAATATCGAAGTACTTTTGGCTACGTTGAATCGTGAACTGTCTGACTGTGTGATCTTCGGCAACAGGCCCCGGTGCCTTCTGACCCTGGCTCCGGCCCTTTGACTTTTGAACTCCTGTGTCTGAGTGTTTCTTGATTCTGCCTGCCTAACCAAAATATTGCCTGTGATTTTTGCCTCCAACTCCCTCTGGGTATCTCAAGTGCTAAGTGTGTCTTTGCCCCGGTAGCATTTCATGTCAGGGATATGCGTTTATTTCGTAGACCGAACTGTCAAAAAGTGATCGCAATCGTATTCACGGTAATGCGTTTTGTTCATAACACCGGTTCATTCAAACACAGGGTACTTACCTCGAGACTTACTGTACAAAGTGAATTGGTTAGTTGTAGTATATTTAACATGTGTTTTTTTAATTTGAGTTTAATAGAAGTGTTTTTGATTTATAACGAATGGTTTAAAAATAAATGTACTTATATTTTTTACCTGAAACCTTGAGTCAGTGTTTGCTTCAGTCACAGTAATTGTGGTCCCTTTGTGTAATCTCTGCTACTGCTCATATACTCTTGAGATAAGCCTAGCTGCTCCGCCACTGCTACCACTCTGACATAGTAGTACAGGCTTGTACCAAAGGTAAAACTTGTATTGCCACCTGTAGTCTTAATTGTGTGTAGTGGTCCCTAATGGCACTGCACAGGATTCTGCCTAACAGTGATGACAGGGTGCGTTTGGCTACCCTGCCCAGTAACATCCTGGAGATAGGCGGAGAATATCACTAGGTTTGGTGATGTCAACCTCAGGGGCGGGGCACCTGAATTTGTGCTGCCAGGGCAGTCCACTATGGGCGATGCGGCAACAGATAAGATTATCACAAGATGGCTGTGCCCTGTTGCATGATTTTGCATGTGTAAAAAAGAGGAAAACTACATTAAGGTGCATAGGAAATATTTGTACGAGTATGATCGATCAACATATGCTTATGATTAAACACATGCCCGAACCCTCGGGACAATAATATTTCTCAGCACAGTATTCCTTCAACAGATCCATTTTTTTGCTCCATTCACTGGAGATGATTTTCTAAGGTCTCTGTTTGAGTATTATTGTTAATGTCTGAATGGTGTGTTTTAAAAAAAATGTGGTAAGTACACATAAAGTAATAGGTAATCATTGCTTTATACGGAGAAGTGTAGTGTCTACTATTAGTATTACTGTTTTCACTTATTTCATCTTGAGGAACATTTTTTTCCAGGCATTCCAAAGTACTAGACATTTCTGTGTAAAAAAAATATATATATATTATTTTTACTCTACCTAATACAGAAAGTTTATAAATATATAAAATAAATGTAGTGTACTCACTAGTTTCTTGCTACGTTTTGCTGTTACTGCTGCGTAGGTGTGCTGCTGATTTTTGCTGTTCAGTTTGCATGAGGTAATTCTGTTGGAGGCATATTTATATTGTTTTGGTATATTGCATTATGTTGCACTTGTTATGTAATTGGACAGTTGGTGTCTTACATGTACAGTTTCCACTTCTTATTTATTATTAAATGTAATTAATTCATGTGCTGCTTTTTGAACATGTTCAGTTGTTCTATTGCATGATACAACAAAGTAAGATACCCCATGAGTTTTTGGATAGTGCTGATGTTGACCGAGTCTGTCCGCTAACATACGCATGGTCCGCAAACATCAGACCCACTAGCGCAGGTAGGGGGTTCAGTATGTTAAATTTTATATGTATATAAAGTAAGGGAATCGTAGGAAACATTTATCCAATTTATATTGTCTATATCTATGTTCAGTAAAAAAGAAATTTGTTAAAGGGATGTTATGGTTAAGTTGCGCTACTAAAAACCTATGAAATTCAGTAAAAAATACTTTGTTAAAGGAACATTATGTTTAAGTTGCACTACTAAAAACCTATTAAATTCAGTGAAAATAACTTTGTTAAAGGGACATTATAGTTCCAAGTAAAACCGAAAAATCCCTGATATACACCAGTCATGGTAAGCTAGGCGACCATAACTCACGCCACCACTGTGCACTGCTAAGACTAACACCCAGGACATCAAATATGACATCACAAATGTCATTGATGACATCACAGATGACATCACATGCGCATTTACTTTTCATGAAAAGTCTGTACAAGGGATTCTTATTGTAATGTTGTTAAAAAAGTGTCAAGGATCATTGGAATAAATATCATGAGGTACGTAGTGCATTAAACAATGCATTGTTACAAGTAGCATTCTATTATGAAATTATTTCCAGTACACTAAGCTACTCATGTAGAAACATAAGCATTGTGTGCAGCATACATGATGGAGGTGCTATATTAATATGCTTGCCATGTTGAATAGTAAAATGATAAATGTTTCTTATTACAGTTTTGTGTACTGTGAATCATTTAATAAGTAGCTAATAAAACTCACTTACTACATAATTGCATTATTGCAAACAAAACACAGACAACTACACATACAAATATGAGCATATACAGGGAAAATTAAATAAACAAGAAAACAGCAGTATTACCAGACAATCTTCATAGTCCAACTGATTATCTTCATGCACAGAAATGATTGCTCTGCTTCAAAGCTACTGCTTCCCTATGTATAACTATCACATAATGTGACTGGACCCTAAGGAAAGTAGTGTGAGTGCAATGTATACAAATATGAGCATATCCAGAGAAAGTACAGTAATAAAAAAAACAACAGAACTATAAGAAAGTGTTGATAACCTTACTGATCATCTTCATCCATAGAAAGCATTTTTCTCTTCCAAGTCTGTGTTTTCCCCTATGTATATGTTTCATATGGTGTGAGTGAACCTGAAGTGAATTACTGTAAGAACATATTTCAAGTATAAGCCTACAAATATACTACTTTTTGAATTTTTAGCTCCTGACTGTTACTGGCCTAGATATGTCAGTAAAGGAGAAAAGAGGGAGCTAGACATGTGATGTCATCAGTGATGTCATCAATGACATTTGTGATGTCATCTTTGATGTCCTGTGTGTTAAACTTAGCAATGGAAGGTGGTGGCGCGAGTTATGGTTACTTAGCTTACCATAACTGGCGAATTTTAGGGGTTTTTCGGTTTTACTTGGAACCATAACGTCCCTTTAACAAAGTTTTTTTCACTGAATTTCATAGGTTTTTAGTAGTGCAACTTAACCATAATGTCCCTTTAACAAAGTGTGTTTACTGAATTTATATTTAAACAGAAAACTACTGGGGCAAGTACACATCCCTCTTTCACGTATCTCGCAGTTTGTTCTTTTTGTGTCAATTGGCTATCAGCTACAAACCTGTACAGGGGAAAGGGAAAGGACTGTGAGGCAGGGCTTGGATAATGTAAAGGCAGAAGCTTACAGGTAAAGAGATAGGCAGTTACTCTCCTTACATGCTTTTTGGAGTATGTAACCGGAAAGGTGTTTTGCTCTCTTGAAGGAAATAGCATAAGCAAAACAACAAGGAATTATACTTCCTTAATGTAAAACAAGACACCAGATTCCCAGGAACTAATACAACACTAAATACCTAAGAAATAATAATGCATAACCCATGAATAAGGTTGCTTCTGGCCAGTGTTGTCCTAACAGCAAGACTGTTGCAAGCAGGCTGTGGTCATGTCTCTTTCAACCTTTTGTCTCTGGGCCCACTTCGGGGTAGGATGTCATTGCATTTATGTTGACGTGATGGAGCAGAAAGGATCTAGAGTCTCATAGAATCAGGCATGCAGTACATGTTAGCCTTTGTCACTGAGCATTCTCCAAGACTGCAGTGTCTGAAGGCTTGCCCCTGGCATTCCTGGTCTGGTGCTGAGACACAGGCAAGTGTGAGTATAATAGTGCTCTCCACACTCCCTAACAGACAGGAGTCGAGTGGTCCCAGAACTTATGGTACCCACCACAACATGGTTTGAAGTGGCTCTGATCCCTGTAGTAGATGTTGAAGCTCAAAACATTGGGCCTCATTACGACCCTTGCGGAAATGGAAAAATGATGGCGGAAATGCAATACCGCCATCGAACACCGCTCGTTGCGATCATGACCCGTCACCGTAAAGTACGATGCCATTAGCGACACCGCAGTGAACGTCAACGCTAACTGCACCAAGTACGCGCACGCGCGCCTTGCAAAACCGGAATCACCGCCATGGCGCAACGGTACGCGAATTCTGACCCTAGCGGACATGTACTGAACGCCATCAAGCACGTCGTAAAGTACCATTCCGCCATGGCGAGAAATACGGCAACGCGAACCAACCGTAAATGGCCCACTGAGTGCCTGTACTCCACTCCCTGGCCTCATTGCACAACTCCTGGCAGGCGCAATGTACCCACACTATGCAACCAGTGAAATCCACAATTCACCCATGCATGCCAACGTAGAAAAGCATGCAGGGGCTCAAAGCGGCCCGTGAGTGGGCATCCATGTACGGCATGTCACCATAGCCGTACTGACGCAGCACAGGCATGTGAAGGTACAATACATCAAAATGAAAATCAAGAACACATGACACAAAACAACAGTAGTCCCCCATCGCTTGCCACCAGCGCAAGGCAACATCCAAAACAGCATCCTGAGGGGGATTGCACCAGCCCTGTACTCATGCCAGTAAACAAACCAACCATCAGCAGAAGCATGTACCACACAAGTCGGCAGAGTGACTGAGCAGCCAGGCTCATCCCAAGAGGGGCCGATGGGAGCTGCAGGGCACAGATGGCATCAATACAGAAGCTATTCCAATGGACATGACCCCAGTCCCCCTCCAACAAACGCACGCAAACACAGTCACCTGTGACCAGCCACATTCTGAACAACCCATCATTCCACCAATCGACCTGGCTGACAGGCACCAGTCGGCCAAAAGCCAATCCCCCGCCCCTGAACAGCACATCATGTAAACAGTCACAATGGCAGCCCCTATCCGTGACCATACTGTGCTACGTAGGCAAACGCGGCCAGTACTGTACCACACAACTCAACTCAGAAGGCGGAACACAATGCAGATCATCACGCAATACATACCGCCACAAAGCGAAAATCGCCACATCACCTGCAAAGAACAACGCAACACGACAAATATCGGAATACAATTTAAATGCACATCCAAATGACAAAGGCCCCACAGCAAATTGCAAAATACCACCAAAACAACCATCATCACCGAGGGCTGCATCTGCAATAATTGACCGGCTTCCACTTGTGTGACGCCCTGTACCATCATGGCACACAGGGCCTACATCAACGTTCCAAAAGGCAACATGGAAGCGGCAAGAACCGCAGGTCCGTCCCATGAGGCAGGCACTAGTCGAGCTGAAAGGCCGAAATGTTGCACCTAGCCACCAGTACAGCGTAAGGGCATGTGGCCCATTGGCGATCGTCCCATAAGATCGAAATGGTGCTCCACTGATTCACCCGAAGCTGCAGGAGTCGAGAGTAAAAACCATCTGGAGGAGTGGCGTAGAGATGGCATCTGCAATAGGGCAGGAGATACCTGTCACCCAAAAGAAACACAAATTAACCGATTGCATTACGGGACTCATGATGCATTACAATCTTCATTCAACACACCAAATCCACACCCATATGCATGCTAGCCCACTCCAAAGGAATATACACACCCCTAAATCAGTATCGAATCATAACGAAACCAATCGAGCTAAATACACCATTGTCAACGTCGGTTACTGTGCATGCGTCCGTCAAGATAGAACCCATGACATGGGATTAGTAACGTGCCTAGACACAAGTGTATGAAGGCGCGTCGAGACAGGGAGGATCCGACAAGGGCAGATAGACGTAAGTCCCACTATGGCAGCCTTGCATCACATAACGCAGGGGAAGGGGAGTGAATCAAAAAACCCATGTACATGGCAGACCCTAAACGGAATCATCAGTCCATGCATCCACACATCATTCCCTCATCCCGCAATGAAAACGCATGAATATTCACTCACATAATATGTGAAACTTCCATCGCGTCTGTGCGTAATGCAGTCCGCAAAAACCACTGTGCCCCTGGCCGGATCTGTAGTGTTGTGAAGCAAGATGGATTTGGGAACGTCCTGCCTTATCGTCCACTACGCTGTTGCGCATCCCATTCAATTCATATCATTCATTGCCTGCTCGTTATGGGCCATGTCCCAAGGACATTCTACAATAGAACGTTACATTTCCAGCCAGACCTGTGGGCGTATCCTCGCCGCTACTTCAAAACCCAAAATGCTGGCCTTCGAATTCCTCACTTGCAACATTACGTCGAAAAGGCTTCTGTGAACGCTTGCATTCACAATTACATCAATGTAGTGCGGCTGTGTGTCATGATGCTAACTGGCTGCAATCACAAATGGCACGCCACGCCCGTCGGTGAAGTACGTTACTGTGCTGCATGAGGGTCGGCCATCGATCGAGCCCTACATACCACTGACTCTTCACAGGTATGTAAGCGGCTGCAATCATAGCATGTGTAACAATGGGAGCATAGCATGAAAATCAGTCAAAGTACATCACACTGCCATCGGGATTTGATACATGATTCCAATCCCAAGATGCCATGCGGCCAAATGCAGCCTTACGTGCGGGACGTGCTCGGCCAGAAGGGATTGCATCTGCCACAGATTCATTCAATCAGCACAGGTGGAGGCCATACAGGCCGACAGCACATATATTGCAGACCCAAACCCCTCCCACAACCACTCCCACTCCAAAATGCTACCGGCAGGACTAGCGATGTTGGGCCTGGGGTACCAGATAGCACTGCAAGTGCTACAACTACAAGAAGACGACGAACAACAACAGGTACAACAACCGGGCGCACAGGGGAGACGGAGGAGAAGGAGGAGGAGGAGGGCAAGGCAGGGTCAGCAAGGCCCACAAGCACTGCCACTACCACCACGCAGGCGGCCCGCAATCCCACGCCTCCGAGCCGATCCGTTCAACCTCACTGCTGAGCAGATCCACACCCTCTACCGTTTGGACCGGGACACCATAATCGCCATTGTGGACATGACACATGCTGACCTCGTGAGCATGATAGATAGCCCAACCGCCATCCCACCCCTACTGAAGGTGGTGTCTGCACTCCACTTCCTGGCCACAGGCACCTACCAGCACACAGTGGGACAGTTGCATGGCATTTCACAGCCACTGTTCTCACGGACACTCTTCCAAGTGCACGATGCCCTCCTGAAGCACGCCGACGACCACATCACACTACCACGCACGTACCAGGAGATTACCAACGCTAAAGTGGGATTCCATGCACTTGGCGGCATCCCGGGTTGCATTGGTGCCATCGACTGCACCCATGTTGAATTGGTTGTCCCACATGCCATGGAGGTCCAGTACCGCAACCGGAAACAATTTCATTCAATCAATGTGCAAATGGTGTGTGACTCCAACAAGATATTTACGCATTGTTGTGCCAGATTTCCTGGATCTACCCATGATTCTATGGTCCTGAGGAACACAAGAATACCACGCTACATGGAGCGACACGCAGGGCACAGATCCTGGCTACTCGGTGAGTCTCATTCCATGCATGACATCGTGGCCCATTTGATGCGTCAATGACCTTGCAGGGGGGGGGGGGGCTACTTAGCACTATCATTCCACTGACACCCTTTATTCGTCTCATACAGGTGATGCCGGGTATCCACTGAAGAGATGGCTCCTTACACCAATCCGGAACCCACAGAACGAGCATGAGGAGGACTACAACCATGCCCACTCACGTACCCGTGTGGTCATTGAACAGGCATTCGGCCTACTGAAGGCTCGTTTCCGCAGCCTCAGCAGGTCTGGCGGGGCACTCATGTACAGCCATGAGAAGGTTTCTAAGATGGTCATGGCATGTGTCATGCTGCACAACATGTGCATACGTAGGAATGTGCCCATGCCCCCTGACGCTGTACTGCATGCACCTGAAGATGATGATGATGATGAGGGTGGGGATGTGGAGGCACCTCAAGGAGTCCATGAGGCACAGGATGTACGTGCAATCCGACAGAGCATCATAGATGCATGCTTCTAGCAACCACGCATGGTGCCTATTACACGGAAAGGGGACCTGTGGCACTGTGTGTGTGTAGTACAGGCACATTGTGGACTGTACGCCTATGAAGGCCTCGTACGCAAATATCAATGTCCACACATGTCATTGGATGATAATGAGGTGCTGTATTGTTAATGTGATTTGATTTATACACCCTATGGACCCGCCACCCAGTGAGGCCCAACACACCCCCTCCACCCTACTACCTCCCCCCCCAACACCAGTGTCCAAATATGCATGCTGTCCGTGGGTAGACGCTATTGCAAGCCCCCTCTACGGGTATCAGGGGCACCCCTGCCCGTGGAGCGCAGGTTCCTGCCAGATCTGCGTTGGGGGCTGCCCTGGACGGAACTTGCCACGGATGATGTCTCTGCCTGCTCGCGTCCATGCATGTCTCTGAGGGTTTGTGAGAGCTCCGAGAGCACACGGCGCACAGCAGCAAGTTCAGCACAAACGTCTTTGGACGTCGCATGCAGTTCCCCCCTCAGGCTCTCGGTGCTTTTCTCCATTTGTGCTCTCAGGCTCTCGGTGCTTCTCTCCATTTCTCCCCTGAGGCTCTCACTACTTTTCTCTATTTGTGCCCTGAGTGTCTCGGTGGATGTTTCCATGGCTGCCCTGGAACCCCCGCATTCATTTGCATGGTCCTTGAGTAGCGTGGACGCTTCCTGCTGTTGCTCGATCAGCAGGTCGAGGGACTGTTGCCTCTGCTGGGCCATGGACATTTGCGGTGGTGTGACAGGGGGGCTGCTCAACACATGTTGCCTTGGCACAGGACTTGTGGGGGTTGGCCAGTCGTCGTCTTCAGGGTGCCCCTGCGTGGTTTCGTCATGGTGTAGGGGATGGAACATGCAGGGGGATTGGGAAAGGTCATGGATGGTACCTACGTCGCCAGCACTGTTTTCCGTGTCGGAGCATGCTGGCATGACAGCTGTGTCACCTATGGTGCTGCTACCACCAGAGGCAGTGCCATCAGATACGTTCTTTGGGGGGACCTGTGGTGCTGGGGTTGTGGACTTGCTGGCTGCTGGGGTGCCTGTTGCAGTCCCCTCCAGTGTGCTGCCACTTGATTCCTGCTGCTGCCGTGTCTTGATCCTTGCACCTGAGGTGGAGGCTCTTGGGACGTTGGTCCTGGCCCTCTTTGCAGGCGTGCTGGTAGGGGTGTCCTGCAGCTCGTCGTTGGTATCGGACCCTGTGGTGGAGTAAAGAGGGGCGAGCGTTAGTTATGGGTCTGTCGGATTTGGAATGGCAACGTATCAAATGCATTGGGGTGGTACATGAGGCTGATTTGGGACTGGGCCTTGGAGGTGGTCTCATTTTCGTGTGGATTGAGGATGCATTCATTTGGCTGCATGCAGTTAGGGGGTGCATGCTGCACATGTAGGGGTTGTTTATGGCTTCTTGATTGATTTGTTTGTTCATTCTGACTTTTAGAGGGCGCTGTCAGGGCAAAGTATGTATTGCACTATGGGGTCACATGGTACTGCACATGTTCGTGGTTTGTGGATTTCGCATTGTTTCTCTTGGCCAACCTACCTGATTCTCCGGATGTCGGCACTCCTTTCTCCATCCCTCCGACTCCCTCTATGCTCTCCATTCCTATGGTGGAGGCGCAGATTTCCTCCCAGGGGGTCAACTTGATGGGCGACTCTGAACCCCCCCCGGTAGCTGTGGCGATGTTCCTGTTCGCAGAAAGTATGCTGCGTACGCGGATCCGCAGGTCGTCCCACCGCTTGCGACATTGCTGTGGCGTGCGGGGTGTTGTCCCCACCGCACTTACGCGCTGTGCCACCAGGGCCCATATGGCCTTCTTGTTGGCAAGGGCCGTCCTGGTCATTTGACTGGAGAAGACGACGGCGGAATTTTCCTGGAGGGTCTCGGTGAGCAGGGTCAGTTCCTCTCGGGAGAAGTGTACCTGCCGCTTGCGGTCACACGCTTTCTTGGCTACCTTTCCCATATTTATTTTTTTAACTGGGGTTGCTAACGGGTTGGGATGTGTGTCAGGGTCGGATTTTTTATGGTTGTGTTGGGATTCGGATTTTATAGTTGTGCGGCGTGCTGTTTCCCGTTCCGGCCACATGCTTTTACTTCCGTTTCCGTATATTTACGGTGGCCGTAATTTGCGGTGCACGCTCGTTACGGTGACCGCTCATTACGGTGACCGCTAAGATGGGTGGCGGTATTGCACCTGGTGCAGCGTACGGCGGCGGTAAGGGCCGTTTTGGGGTCATTTCCGCCATCGCAGCCTTTCGGATTCCGCCATGGCGTAATGCTCGTGCCCGATGGGTCGTGATTGGCCGCACTTTGCTCCTTCGTGCAATGGCGGAAACGCTATTTACGCTGTTGCGGTCCGGTCAGTCACTTTCCGCCAGGGTCGTAATGAGGCCCATTGTGTTTAAAATATGTAGTCACAAAACCCTGCACAATCATGCCAGGCCATTGTTCCCCAAAATCATGGGGAGGACTATTCCCAGTAGCGTCTAAGGTAGCCAAGTGAAAGCCATCACTTGGGATTCATAATTAACAGCAACAATTGTCATAATTTGATATGGTAGAGAGTGGAGACAAGGTTCACTACAAAGTGCTGCACAGCTACTGAAACCACACTACCTCTTCTTGGGTTTATAGTGATATTTTCAAATGCCATAGTTTCGAATGACAACGTGTCGAATTAAAATGCATTGGAAAAATGTTTTTTTACTCCTTAACACCCATTTTAGTAAAAAAAAAAGTTACCTACAAAAAAATTCATTTTTTCGATGCATTTTTTTAAAAACTTTTGTCATTCGAAACTATGTTTTCCAAAAAATGACTGGATACCCTCTCCTTGTCTTCCGCTGCTTGCTGGGCAACCCAAAGGGCATCAGAGATTTGAACCACCACAACCTTGAAGCAGGTAGGCTAACAGAGGTAAGACATTCATCATCATTGAAAGTAACAGTCCGTTGTTGCATTCACAGTTTATGCCTGTCGGACCACATAGCATTTATTACCAATCCTGTGGTTCACGCCACAGTGGTCATCAATGCTATAGATATCTGTCAGAGACTAAAATATTATTTGTCATGCATTACTTGCATGGCAGTTCAAATGCATGACCTTGGGAATTGTTGAGAGATCACTAATTGTGCACATGTGATCCAGAAAATAACACTGAGGTCCCATGTGACAAAGGTTTGAGGGTAATGTGTGTCTCGCTTTGCTGTGATCCCCTCCACAGCAGAATTGCGTTGATTAATTTCAACTGACACTCTCAGAATTATACATGCATCCCATTCACCCAACATTTTCTCAGCTTTCATTCATCTGTATTCACCAACATTCTAGTGTCTTGCATGGAGGATGAGTGAGAGAAACACATCATCATACAATATACACTTACAGCACTAAAGATACACTTAAAGCACTAAAGACTCAACAGCACAGGCTACCTTGGCATTCTCCAAGATATACTGTGGTTTACCCTGATTCATTATAATGCCCTACCTCCAAAATCCACATGTACCCAACACACCCTTGGATTTCTTCTCCTCGTGCAGAACACGTGCATTTTTCATGACTTTAGCATCTCCCCACTTACAAAATGCATTTAGTCCTAACACTGATTTTGTTTTCTCCTTGATTTACAAAATGCACATGTGCCTAACACTGCATTAGTATTCTGCTCTGATTACAAAATGTATGTACTATTAACACTGGCTTAACATTCACCTTCAACTACTAAACTCAGGTTTGGCTAACACTGCCTCAACAATCTCTTCTAGCTACAAAATACACTTGTGCTTGTTCCTGCTTTAACATTATCCCCCACTTACAAAATTCACATTTTCCACCATTGACGGCTTTGCCATCTCCTCCAAGTACAAGGGCGATGAGAGGTTGTCACTGCTTTGGATCTCTCCACCTATAAAATATTGCATATTCCAAACACTGGTTTGGTGCACTCCTCTAACTAAAACATGTATGTGTGCCTAACACTCTTTTGGTGTTCTTTACCACTTACAGAGTGTATGTGTACCTAATGCTGCTTTGGTGTTCTCCTCCACCTACAAATTGACGATTTGCTAACACTGCTTAGGCATTTCCTTCCAGCTACAAAATACGGTATACATATTGATGTCAACAAAATGAAAATAAGGGATAACTTTTATAACAAATAATAAATAACCAAAAATATCGCATTTTGTGTTTAAAGTATATATGGGGGTGGGATAAGGGATTAAAATGGGGGGGTTGCAGTGGGGTAATAAAGCTAAATATTTAAAATTTCAAAAGAGAATTTTTAAAAATATTTGTTCGTTATTTATAATTAGTTTAAAACGTTGCTGTTATTATTTCATTCGTTATGATCACGTGGAACCACAAAATACATGTCTAGTTATGCATGCTTTGCCTTTCTATCCCCTACAAAATGGATGACTGACTGTTTTGTCACTCTCCACCACCTGCAAAATATATGTGTGTTTAAAACTGCATTGGTGTTCTTCTCGCTCTAAGCAACGCATGTATGCGTTTAATACTGTTTTGACATTTTCCTCCACATAAAAAATGCAAATGCAGTTGTCCCTGTTCTTGTGTTAGTGACACAATGTGCAAATGTACATATGGCTAACATTCCTTTGGCCTTCTCCACCTACAAAACAGATGAGGGTTCTTACTGGAAATACCTTTTCCTTCCCCTCTTCCACCAACAAATGGCACACTTGCCTAACTCTGCCTTGATGTTCTTCTCAGCTTACAAAATGCATGTGTGACTAATATTGTTTTAGCATTCTCCTCCAGTTAAAAAGTGCACATTAGCTTAGAACTACCTAGCTATTTATTTCCACTTAAAGCATACTTTTCTTTTCCTACAAAATTCATGTGGACTCAACAATGCATTGGTGTTCTACTTCTAATCAAATGTGTGTTTCCTTCTATCTGATTTGGCATTCTCCTCCCAGGGACGTCTTTTAGGGGTCGCCAGTGGTTGCAACTGTGACCCCAGTGGTCTCTCTTGCTACGCCTGTGGTCTCCTTGCTACCCCTAAAAAATATATATATTTTTTTATTTTTCAATGTAAGCTCCTCGGCTGGATGTGGACAGTGCACTTTCTTTCCAGAGTGGCTGGCTTTCTTGTTCAGGCCTCTTAACAAAAATGAAAACTGGGGGTTGCACTAGTGTAACAGTTTGAGTCATGACACAAAATAAGAAAGAATAGGAATAAGAAATAATTTGTCTTTCTGGAATTCTATACAATAATTGCTAGACTCATTAAAGGTTTATTTCAGGCACACTTCAGATAATGAGTCCCTGCTTTAGTCTGTTCTTAAATACCTCAACTCAGCCTTTCATCCTTCTGGGGTCGATAAATGAGTACCAACGCAGGTTGGGTGATATTGTATGTATATTTGTTCTATATATACAGTGTGTAAGCGTAAGTGCTTTATAATAACACATCATTTTCATTTGGCCTTGGATGTCTGCTTGCATTCACAGTAATTTGTTAATAATGGCATATATTAACGATACATATAGTGATCCATTCTTGTATGAAATGTATATCACATTATAGTGCTATTGTAACCATATATTTCGTTGTGCACTTAGGGACATAGCTATGTGATGCCCCTTCCTGTTTTGTCAAGGGAAGAAAGGTCGATGTCACTTCGGGGTTGGGTCAAATGACATCACTTCCTGTGATGTCATCAGGAATCAAGGGTCATGTGATGTCACTTCCGCAACCCCTGGCATTTTGATGAAATGACATCCCTGTCTCCTCCACATCAAAATCTTGTGTGCATTCTCCACTGATTTGGCATTCTCTCTTGCCTACATAATGCTTGTATGCCTAACACTTCCTTGGTGTTCTCTTATGCCTATATCACACCACACGTGTGCCTAACACTGTATGGCCAACTCCATTTCTTTCAGAATTCATGTGTAACTACACTGCCTGTGTGCTTAAAAGACACATGTGTGGTTCTCCCAGCTTTGTTGTTCTACCCTTTAGAAAATGCAAATGTTCCCACCATTGCCTTAACTTTCGTCACTGCCAACAAAATACACGTTTCACCCTGCTTTGGCATCCTCTCCTACCGACAAAATGCATGTGTGTCTAACACTGCTTTGGCATTCTCCTCCAACCATAAAATGCACAAGTGCAATTCACTACCTTGGCATTCTCCCCTGCCTTCAAAAAAAGTTGTTTACTCACCACTGGCTTCTGTTCATGTGTGTTTCATTCCTCTTTGACATCTGTAGGATATTTTATGTAAATTTGGGGCCTGGCAGTATTTTCTGACCACCAAAAATAATGGTAATTTGGCAATGGCTACTCCTTGCATTTAGATTGGGTTTGGCCTTATTTCCTTTAAGGGACCATTCTTTATTACATTATATAGGATCAGTTAGTGGTATACATTATTGTTGGTGGTATTTTGGTGAGCATCATTTTTCTGTTTTATTTGTGGCCCCAACATACAAAACCCCTTCTTTTGCTTAGACTGTTCGTGTGATCTCTAGAGGACTCGGACCTACATTCAGAAATACCACAATTTCATATATAGCATTCTCAATAACCTGTGGTACTATCACTAATTTATATACATTAGTGATCTATGTTTCCATAGGCCTCTTTGCTGATTCATGTACGCCCAGCAATATCTATTGTATTATATTCCACTCAGACACCACACTGAGTGGAAAAACACACAGAGCTATTTTTCATTGCTAATGATATTACTCCATCTGTATGGGAAACATTACACATGTATCACCTAAAAATCTTCCCCTACTCCCGAAATATTATTCTAGATGCACCAAAAAAAAGACAAAAGCAAAAACACTCTATACGGATTGTGTACTTTATACTTGTATTACAACCAATTGCATTTCAAAATAACACCTTACCCTTCTGGCTGCCACCTCATCTGTAACAAACAGAAGAGAAAACAAATGCTGCAATAAAACGAAATTCACTCCACATTATTTGTAACAATAAGAAGGAAAAATTACAGCGATGGAACAACATTCACTTTGCAACATTATAACGTGCCAATTAAACACAGGGATTCCCTATTGCTGTTCTCCCTGCCTGATATTTATAGAAGGTCATCCGCACAGCACACAACCTCAATTCACTTGATAATTACCAGCTATCTGTAGCTCTCCCACATGCGACCTCCCTGCGCTCGCCTCCAAGGAATGGGCCCAGGGTTGTCCTCGTAATCTTGAAAGCTTGAAGTGCACAGCGAAAACATGGAATTCTCAAGCCGGTGCCAAGTGAGACTCGACCTGCCTCACAACCCAGTCTCAGATCCTCCGTTTCAGCAGCTCAGCCAAAGCGATCTGAATTTAGTTCTGTCAGACTTTGTCCAGCAGAACTCTGTTGCATCCCCCTATGCTAACGTGGAATCACTGCAGACACTCTGCACCAATCAAATTAAAAAAAACGTATCCTCCTTCCTCCCACAATAGCTCAACTTTTACAGTAAGAAACTGTATCTAAACTCATTTCCTGGCATGCAGATTTTGCTTCCTGCAAACACAGTGAACAGAGAGAGAAAAAAAATGCACGTTTAAAATGAATCTCAGAGCATGTCTTTCTCCCTCTTTTCTACATAGAGATTACATTATAATGTTATTGAGTTATTATTATTGTTATTAGTATTTGTTAATTAAGTCAGTCAATTAGACAGCTAATGTAGTCTCCTGTGAATGAGGCATTTCAAGTAAGATACAAAGAGAAAAAAAATATATATATTCTGGTGTACTTTTAAATCTGCAGCCTGTCTCCATTTGCATTTGCATACCCATATGTTATGCTAGCAACATAGGGCTGGCTATGTGTGTACCACATTATTGCTGGCAATAATGTTATCACATTCAGTGGCGCTGTACTCCAAGACACAATAAATTATACTACATTCCCTCCTTTTTCTGAGAATTTGGCAGTGGTCCAAGCCACAATTGGAAGAAACCCAACTTGTGCTCCTTTTCTTCTTTTAAATCATAGCAATTCAACAAAATGAATATTCACACATTTCACAATAAATCACAACTGCCGTAATATCAAAATTCATATCTGAGTCCATCAGGCCTCATAAAATATTTTACATATATCTTCCCAATTGAGGTGTTTATAGTCCAAAGTCTTGTTCTTATACTTGAAGTCAATCATAAAACAATAACATGAAATAAATAATTAAAACAAAGAATTAACATACAAATTAAAATAATTAATTAAAACAATAAAAATGTGGAACTCCTTACTCCAGGACATATCGGAATTCATGCACCAACAATGCTGCAAGTTCATTGTTCTTCTACTGTTGTCTGCCTCTGAGACGTTCCGATCAGCAAGAATCCATCATCTGGTTAATTTGGGGCACTCTTTCATCCTGGCACTCTTGGATGTTTTTTCCATAGGAGCCATCTCTTTTGGTATCCCGGTTACTTTGTCTTCACCTCCACCCGGAGGTAGGTATCACTTGATTTTCATCCAGGGGACTCCAGGACTCCATCATCTCTCATGTCCTCCGGTCCCGTGACCTCCGACTAAAGGTTTGTTAGTATTCTAAATCAAATAGAAAAGAAACAAATTAAATATATAGCACAATACTAATTTCACCCTTTTACCAAAAAAAAAAAAACATATCCATGTGCTTTTGGTAGACCCTCCGCCCTTTTCTTTTCACCTTCTGAAATTAAGCACATGTTAGAGAGAAAACAAATATACATAAAGCATCATTGATCATCCAACACATTTCAACTTTGCAAAAATAAAACCAGTTTCAACCCTCTTTTAATGATCATCACATACAGTCTTTTTGTTCACATCTATTCTATTGCAACAATCACGTCCATTTTGATTTCTCTGTCACTGCCCTATGAATAGACTCATGTATCTTCTTTCATGTATTTAAGGGGAATTATCTGTTTCTACATGCTCAAGCCTCTTTACCTCATGTTTGGGGTGCCAGGGTTTAATTTGATGTACGTGAACAAACTGTTCTGTTACTGTTTCACCTTCAGTTTTCAAAATATTTTACACCACGGGAGAAATCTTATCTATAATTCGAAATGGCCCCTGTCAGGCTTCCAAAAATGTAGAATTTTTCTGTTTACCTTTTCCAAAATGAAATTTGTGTACCTGATCCCCCACACAATACTCCGATGTATTTTTATCATAATATGACTTTGCACTGTCAGCAGCCCTTTCCAGATTCCGCTGCACAAAAGCAATTGCATGTTGTAAATGCTTCCTCAGCTCATCCATGTATTCATGAACTGTAGATGCGCTTATAAGTGTCTGCTCACGTGTTCTGTATAGCAGGTGTTGCGGCAATACCATTTTCCTACCTGTTAATACTTCATGGGGGCTAATACCTGTTGCTTTGGCAGGAGTTGATCTGATTGCCATCAAAACCAAAGGTAAACGTTAATCCCAGCTGGCACCTGCCTCTCCTACAAACTTCTTTAATATATCCACAACTGACCTATTACAGCGTTCAACTTCCCCAGAAGAAGCGGGCCTATATGCAATGTGTAATTTTCTTTTCACTCCCAGTATTTGCCATACCTTACTCATTAGAGCGCTCGTGAAATGACTTCCTCTGTCTGATTCCATTCTTTGTGGTAACCCAAATCTCGAAAATATATGATTCAACAGTAATGCAGCTGCTGTTTGCGCACTACAATCTGGTGCAGGAATACACTCTATCCATTTTGACATCAAACAGACCACACTCAAGATATACCGGTTCCCCCTGCTCGACCTCTTTACAGGCCCTACATAGTCTATTTGCAAATCTGACCATGGAAGAGTTAAGCCTCTTTTCATTAATGGGGTTCTATGTATTGGTGAAGCAGGTTTAAATTGGGGCACATACTAGACATCCTCTAGTATATAATTCCACATCTTGGGACATATGTGGCCAGTAAGCATAATCTTTCAGTATCTCCAATGTTTTTTGTGAACCTCTGTGACCTGCAGTTATTGCATCATGTGCATGGTGTAGCATTAGCCCTCTGAATGAAAGGGGCACCACCCACTGTATTTGTCCTGTTATGGACTCTCTAATCATGAGCCCATCCTGTAGTCTAATTTGTTTCTTATTCTTTAATAGTACCCTCAACTCTTCTTTTCCCACACAATCATTTTCTGTTAAAGGGTTTTGTTCAGGGTCTATCAAATGATTATAATATATTCCCAAAATTGGATCATCCTTTTGTGCCTTAAACAGATCTTGATCTGGTGTATCGTAACTCCATTGTACTATTGGTTGATCCACCTCTTTTGGCGCTTTAGAGCGTGTTACTGCATCAATTTGTATTTCACCAAGTAAATGTTCAATAGGTAGTAACTCTCCCATCACAGCCCCAACTTTAGCTAGGTGATCTGCCTTATCATTCCCCTCCTTATCCTCTCCTGGAGTTTTTAAATGTCCACAAACTGTTCTCCAGTATATTGTCAAATAATTCTCTGACACCAATTTGTCTATGGCTTGTATTATTTTTCCATGTTTAAGTGTTTTTTTATTGTATGTAACCATACCTCTTGCTTTCCAGCCAGGCAAATATTCCACGAAACTATTTCGTGCATAATCAGAATCAGTCACCAGGACAATTTCACTAAATGTATTATCAACTGCAGTAGCAATTGCTTTATAAATGGCTGCCAATTCCACTACTTGACTGTTCCTAGCTCCAATTCTCATCCCTATACTGGGGATGCCTTCACATTTCAACCAGACATTTCCTATTCTTGACACTAATGGTTTATTACTGTCATTTTCAATGTGAAAAGCACAACCGTCAACATATACAGTCGTCAAATCCTTGCATGTCTTTTCATCAAAAGCTTTGTGTGGTGATTGCCCAAATTCCTGTAAACTAGATTCCACTTCTACTTCGTTTGATACATGTTCAGCTGCACAGTCATGTAGATCTGTCAAACCTTGAGCAACTGGGCTCTTTTTATTTTGGCCATATCTCACTTCTACAGGAAAACCCTGGAATGCCAGTGTCCATGAAGTGATTCTGGACTGTGATAGGTTACCTGACCTAATTCTTTTACTCTCTAAAAACTGCAAAGGTTGATGATTTGTCTCAATAATCACCTTTTCTCCCTGAACAATGGCGCGGAAATGCTGTAGCGCCCACACAGTGGTCAAAAGGGCCTTTTCACATTCATTGAATTTAACTTCAACTTGGGAAAACGCCTTACTTGCATAGGCAATGGTTTTGTGATTCAAATCATGTTTTTGTGATAACACTGCTGACATAAAATGTTCAGAGAAACCTATTTCTATAAAGAAATCCCTATCCTTCATGGGGTATGCTAAACATGGTGCCTTTACAAGACATTCCTTTAATTTAGCCACTGCCTCAGACTGCTCTTTTTCCCATTTCCAGGGTGTTTTCAGCTTTAACAGTTTAGTCAATGGTTGAGTAATTTCAGCATAATTTTCAATGAACTTCCTGTTATAGCCCGTCATTCCTAATAAACTTTTACCCCTTTCACACTTTTAGGGTCTTTTAGTTTTTGTATGGCTTCTACTTTTTTGTTTTGTGGGTTTAATCCATGTTCAGTCACTTCATGGCCTAGAAAATTCACTTTTTTCTTGCACCATTGTGCTTTTTGTAAAGATACTTTGGCGCCTGCTTTCTGCAATTGGCCAAGAACATGTCTTATTTCATCAAAAAGGTTTTTCAAGCTTTCATTTTTTATCAGTACATCATCCACATAAACTATGGTACCTCTTTCCGCTGCATCAGGCATGGCCTTTCTCAAAAATATTCCAAATTCACTCCCACTATTGACATACCCAAATGGAACTCTAACCCATGCGTATTGAGTCTTATCAAATGAAAATGAAAATAAATTCTGGATCTCCTCTGCCAATGGCACGCACCAATATCCAGAGGTGAGATCTAGCATGGTAAACACTTTTGAGCCATGTACCTGAACCAGGCCTTGATCAATGAATGGCAGTGGCCATCTGGATACTGGTACTCTTTTATTTAATTCCCTCAAATCTGAACATAGCCACCATTGACCATTTGGCTTTAACACACCTAAAATAGGCGTGTTGGATGTGCTATGAATAGGCCCGATAATTCCCCGAGACTCCACATTTTTAATTATCTCTGCCAATGAGTCTAAACATGCCAGTGGTAATCTATACTGGCGCACAAATACTGGGCTTCTACTACACCCTTCCGGTAGCGTGGCCACATGTAAATTAGTTAGACCGCAATCATAAGCATCTTTAGCAAAGACATCTTTAAACTCCATAAATATTTTCCTCAATTCATTTCTATCCACATCACTGTCGCATGCATCTGCTGATAAAATCTGCTCCTATACCATTTTTGAAAATTCTGGGAAATCGTCCAATGGAGGAATCTCTGTGCTTTCTTCTAACTGAGTGGCTGTGTCTCTTTGTAATGCTGCCACATTTAAATATTTTGGTATATCAGCTTCCACTTCAATGGACTGATTTTCTGTTTCATTTTCATTTAAGTTAAATGTTATACAATCCTCTTGATGACAGCACACTTTCTCATTTGAATCATAAGGGTACACAGAATGAATTTTAAATATTCCCTTGGGCTGAGAATCCAGGTATTCTGGCAACTCACCCCTGGCATCCTCATACCTTTTAGGGATATTTCCAATCACCATGTTATTTAGATCTGCAGTATAATGTGATTTTTGTATGGCCATTCCTAATGAGGAATTTTCCTCTAAATTAATATCTTGACACCCTTTATTATTCACCATAATTTTTACAGACCCTTCATCAACATCTATCAATGGAATGTATTCATAATCCAGGCCTTGCTGTTTTATGGATTCATTCAAACACACAAATGCATTAGGATCCTTCATCTGGTGTCCATTTTTTGCACTTTAGCATTATTGCAAACTGCGGGTGAAAACAGGGATAATAGTATCCTTCCTCAGCTGTAATTCAATTGCATATGTGACCAGCTGTGCGCAATGATAAGCCCTTCTTTTATCTTCAAATTCAGGTGACGGCCCACCTAGGTGTGACCATATTTTTTGATTAAGGAGATCTAACACCATTCACATTCTGTACATGATATCATTGCCCATGTAAAAGTCATTTTGTGTCCCACTCACTATCCATACATTATGGTGAATTGTTTTTTGTCCAATACTAATCTTCAGCATGCATCTGCCTGCAATTCGGTTTTCAAAGTCTGGACTGTCCAAAGCAGAGACATATTGGTTTTTAATTCTACATTTTGGGATCTCCTCCCTCTCCATTATTTTTTGGAACAATTTCTCATTAATGAAGCTCCTTTCCTATTCAAGCGCTAAAGTGGCTTTTATTGTTTTAGAATAGTCATTTATACCAATGTGAACCCATGGTTGCTCATCTTTCATTTGTATTTCAGAAAGAGTGGTGATGTGTTTTTCTGTATCTGTTTTAGGATCAGTATTCTGTTTGCATGTCTTCTCTTTTAAATAAAAACGTAATGTGTGCTCATGTATGGCAGTTTGCCATTTTTTCCTTGGGTCTAAATATATTTGTACAGATTGTTTCTCATCTTCACTCTGCATTTTATCTTGACACATCAAGATAACAGTGATGCTAGGTACACAGCTGTTCTGGAGATATACCTCCACTGCATCATTTGTTTGGCAACAGTGTGACATTCATTTATATTGTTGTTTTGTGATTTTAGTTTCTTAGGTCTCAATGCTTTTTTGCTTAAGGACCACAGTACTCCATTCACCCCATCTATGAGCGGAGACAATCTTTTCAGGCAATCTGTTCCCATCAGAAATGGAATTTCACAAATAGATGTGATCAATACCTCTTGTTTTATCCTGTGTTTTCCTATCTTTATGTCAACCTCAGTGACACCTACAATAGGCACCTCCTCCCCGTTAAAATTATGCACTGGACCTTGATTGTCTTTCACTGTGATCTGATTCTGTGGGGATCTCCCTTCATTGATACTCTTTACCAATTATCTAGACATAATTGTGGCAGTGTCAATCATTGCAAATGTATTGCATTTTTCTTCTACAGTGATGGGAGCATAATACCTGTCTTCAACTTCCTCTACCACACATAAGAAGTGTGAATTCTTACTGATTTCAGGGCTCACCTTTCTCAGGCCTTTTTCAATTTTGGCTAAGCACATTGGTAAATGGAAAGACATTTCCCCTCCTTATTGCCCATTTCTGTGTGAGAGACTATATTCATTTCTCCATGTTCAGAGGTTTTTTGGTGTGTGGCCACTGTTCGCCCATCCATCCAGGTATCATCAGAGGTCACATTGCAATCCTCCAACTGAACATGTGTAACAGCATCACTTGGCAATTTATCATTGTCTAACTCTGTGCATTTGTGATGATTTAGTATGGTACCAGTCCTTTTAACTTCTTCAAAAATATGTGGCTCAAAGAATTCTTCAGGTGATTGACCTTTAACCTCCTTTTGAGTATTTCTTTTTTCTGCCTGTGTTTGGTTATTATTCTGATTGCCCAGGGAAGGAGTTATAGCATCCCCACTCACTCCTTGTTCACTGGTATTCCCCATGTATGAGTCATTTTTCTTAAATCTGTCTCTTTGTTCCTTTGGAATTTCAGGTTTTCCTTTTTTATTTGTACAAATCTCCAATGTTTGATTTAGCTCTAGGTTAAACCAAACTTCTTTCATAAGGGTATTTGCACTTTCTGTCACGTGTTCATTTACCGGTATCTTTATTTTTGAATCCTTATACATCTCAGAGTCATTATGGAAAATCGCATCAGAGAAATCTGTTTTCTTAGTACTGCAGGTATCATAAGTACTTAGTCACTTTTCAGAAGCCACTCGATCATTGATATGGCCTTCTGCCCCCTCCTTTGATGACTGTTTTTGTGCTGTACAGAGCTTTCCTATTTGCTCAGCTAACAATTTCACTTCGGCCTCGAGACGCTGGAATCTTTCCATCTCTCTATAATCCTCTCTCTGTGGCATAGATCGATATTGGTTGTTTTCCCCCTGATTGGATCTATTCTGATATCTCTCAGGGGAATGATTTCTATTGGGATTGTTCCTGAACTCTTGATTCATATGTGGAGGGGAGCGGGGTGCACCCATCCTTTGGTCGTGGTCCCCTGTTGGGGAATCATTGTACTGACGTGGAGCGTAATTCATATTCTGCCTCATGCCCTTTGTCTCATGTTGTGGGTACTGACCCCTATGTTGATTCCATTATCAGTAAATCAATCCACATATCGGGGTCTATCCTGATTACCATATATCATGGTGTTGGGATCAAATCTGCTCTCTTTCCCCAATGTCTGGTAGGGACCATTATTTCTTTGATCCTGATTTTGCCTCTGGTTATTGTTCATACCTGACATATCAGGCCGATAGCCTGCCTGGGGCCTATCTCCTAAGTACCTAGGGCTGATGTAGCTCTCCCTATTACTAGATCATATGATTGAAACATTGGTACAGGAAGTGACAACATTTGTTGATTACCCCTTTGTTCAGGTGTCAAATTATTTTTACCTGGACTCTGAGCAGACTCAAGGGACATTTTGGCTGACCTGATTTCCATCACTGTTGGTGAAGGTTCTTTAGCTTTTGGTCTAGTGTCTTTCATTTTATCACTTTCTCTACCCTGACAATAGAGTACTTCATATAGTTTTGTGCTTTGGTGAACAATCCACTCAAGGGACTTGTCACGATCAAAGTCGCGGACCAACTGTGATATGATGTCTCTCTGTAGCCCATAGACTTAGGCAGTTTTAAATTCATTAGAATTGGGGTCAAAAGATACATCAAAGTGAGAAAATGCTCTTTTTAAGTCTTGTAAAAACTGGTGAGGGGATGTATTAGGCCCAGCAGTGATTGTGTAAGTGATTGTGTAAGCAACTTTCTTTGCCTCCTGCAATGACTGGAAAGGAGAAAAATGTCGCCTAATCTCTTTTTCAAACTCTGCCCACGTCATATTCTGCTGTTCATTCAATCCCCTTATGATACTGGCTGTGGGAGCATCTAGAGTTAAGTGAAAATACTGTCTGTATTGTTCCTTAGGTAGCTGGAGGGCTTTTAATGTGTCATGCACTGCCTCTAAGTGATCCTCTGTGCAGCATTCCCCTCCCTTTTTAAATGGTTTGATCAGGGCTTTGATGGATTTCATTATCTTTATGGGGCTACTTGTTGCAATGCATGGAATTGCACTACTTGGTGATTCAACCCTGGTTCCAGGTGTATGGGTTTGGTGGCGGCCCCCAATGGGTGTATCAAACCCCCCAAGGGCGCTGCAACCAAGTTTAGTCACCGGCCCAATCACTGGGCCACTGGCTCTTTGGGTAGAAATAGAATTCACCTCAACTCCATTGAATGTGGTGCCCTGCCGTCTATCCTGGCACCTGGAAATGCATATTTGCTGTTCCAAATCCTTACACTTCTTAAGGAGCCTGTCTTCCTCATTTTGCAAATAGTTGTTTTCATCACTCATTTTATTAATTACCTCCTGCATGCCGCACATTTGCATTTGGCATTCATTGAATTCTTTGTTTCTCTTGTCTCTTTCTTGAAACATTTTAACCATTTCCTGTTCTGCATTTTGGAGATCACTTTCCTGTTCATAATGTTCTTTTTGGAAAATCTGCTTTTCTGAAACAATCTCATCTTTATCTTGTCTAATGTGGTCCACCAATGCGTTTAAGTGTACCAATTCTTGTTCACTGTCCTCAAACTGTTTCTTGCTTTTGGACAATTGAATATCAAAATCTCTACATTTCTTCCTTTTTACTTGCCCCATCTTAGTCGGTTTTTAACCTGTTAACCAGCTTAGGATCACTTTCTTGCATTCGCAGGGAATTATTCAAAATAAACCATGTCTTGACGCATAGCCGTATCAGACAATCTTTCTCTGCATGTTTATCAGCTGCATTTAATAATCTCAGAAGGCAGACCTGAATTATGCTGCCTTCTGCAAAAATGTTGTCCAGTGGTTCTTTCTGCATGTCACCATATATGTGGTCGTGCCATTCTGTGGCATAGTTCGATGACCATGTCCCATGTGCATATAACTTTGCCTCTAAATATTGCACTAGTTCTGAGAATGTGGCTTCCATTTGAGACATTCTGAAATTTGTTTTTAGTGACACACTGGTATTATGAAATGGGTTCCCTCTAATGTACAAATGGTAGTGTGAGACACACTTGCCACGCCCAGCAGGTGCTCTATGATATCTTTCCCGGCCTGCGAGGCACCATATATATGAAGGATAGTTTGGGTAAATTTGGGGCCTGGTGGTATTTTCTTGTGGCCCCAACATACAAAACCCCTTCATTTGCTTAGACTGTTCGTGTGATCTCTAGAGGCCTCGGACCTACATTCAGAAATACCACAATTTCACATATAGCATTCTCAATAACCTGTGGTACTATCACTAATGTATATACATTAGTGATCTATGTTTCCATAGGCCTCTTTGCTGATTCATGTACGCCCAACAATATCTATTGTATTAGATTCCACTCAGACACCACACTGAGTGGAAACACGCACACCGCTATTTTTCATTGCTAATGATATAACTCCATCTGTATGGGAAACATGACACATGGATTACCTAAAAATCTTCCCCTTCTCCCGAAATATTATTCTAGCTGCACCAAAAAAAAGACAAAAGCAAAAAACACTCTACACGGTTTGTGTACATTATACTTGTATTATAACCAATTGCATTTGAAAATAACTCCTTACCCTTCTGGCTGCCACCTTATCTGTAACAAACAGAAGAGAAAACAAATGCAGCAATAAAACAAAATTCACTCCAGATTATTTGGAACAATAAGAAGGAAAAATTACAGTGATGGAACAACATTCACTTTGCAACAGTATAACGTTTTTGCTATTCCCTATTGCTATTCTCCCTGCCTGATATTTATAGAAGGTCATCCGTACAGCACACAACCTCAATTCACTTGTATAATTACCAGCTATCTCTAGCTCTCCCACACGCGACCTCCCTGTGCTCGCCTCCGAGGAATGGGCCCAGGGTTGTCCTTGCAATCTTGAAAGCTTGAAATGCACAGCGAGAACATGGAATTCTCAAGCCGGTACCAAGGGAGACTGGACCTGCCTCACAGCCCAGTCTCAGATTCTCCGTCTCAGCAGCTCAGCCAAAGCGATCTGAATTTAGTTCTGTCAGACTTTGTCCAGCAGAACTCTGTTGCATCCCCCTATGCTTACGTGGAATCACTGCAGTCACTCTGCACAAATCAAATTTTAAAAAACGTATCCTCCGTCATTCCACAAAAGCTCAACTTTTACAGTAAGAAACTGTATCTAAATTCATTTCCTGGCATGCAGATTTTGCTTCCTGCAAACACAGTGAACAGAGAGAGAAAAAAAAATGCATATTTAAAATGAATCTCAGAGCATGTCTTTCTGCCTCTTTTCTACATAGAGATTACATTATAATGTTATTGAGTTAGTATTAGTATTAGTATTTGTTAATTAAGTCAGTCAATTAGACAGCTAATGTAGCCTCCTGTGAATGAGGCATTTCAAGTAAGATACAAAGAGAAAAAAATATATATTCTGGTGTACTTTTAAATCTGCAGCCTGTCACCATTTGCATACTCATATGTTATGCTAGCAACATAGGGCTGGCTATATGTGTACCGCAGCATTGCTGGCAATAATGTTATCACATTCAGTTGCGCCATACTCCAAGACATGATAAATTATACTACACATCCTACCTCACCTACAATATGTATATGAGCCTAATACTGCATTGTTGTAATCCCCTGTCCTACAAAATGCAAAAGTGCCTGACACCGTTTATCTTTGACTTTTTTGTTGCACTCCCCCTACACCTGAAAATGATGTGGCCACAACAACAAACAGACGTATACCCTTATTCTCCCTAAGTCCTATTATAAATTTAACACTATACTCTAATCCTCAATTGATGTCATCCTCAACTTCCCCATACTATACAAATTTCCTTCCCTAGATACGTAGAGCTCTGTTTTATTGCTTTTGTCTCTTCAAATAACAACCACTGAATATTCAGATTTGCAACTCACTTGCCTGCATACAAAGAAATGCTCAATTTGTATAGCTCAAAGTTCGGTAAAAGCTTAAGAATTTCAACCTGGTTCAACTGATCAGAATTCAAGGGGTTTGCGTTTTACTCATATTATCTTGCTGATACCAGATCCCTAAACACAAAAGTTCAATTCTGATGTTGTTCTGATTCTATTGCTTACATTTACAATACTTCTGTGGTTGCTTGACAGTAGCTTCAAATACCTCAGTATTAATTAATGATTGATTTAGCTTCCTGACATTAGCTCAAGTATTTGATCTTCAAATTGCGCAATGTACATTTGTTGTTGACGTGTTACAATATGTTGATGTGGTACAATACATAATTGTAATTAGTTATTTATAACGCACATAATACCCAGAGAGTTCTAAGCGCGGACCCAGGGATCGAATCCGTGTGGCTCTGGCACCCCTGAGCTATACTCCCAGAGCAAATAGCAAATGTATTGTGTAGCACCTTTTTGTTTTACATGAAAGTTGTTAAGAGGTGTTTTCGGAACCTACTCAGTTGATTGGAGATTAGCTGTGGTACAATGTTACACTTAAGTCTTGATCAAAAATTCGGTTTAAGAGTGACCATGAGAGTGACCAAGACCCTGCCTGTCTAGCAGTTGATTCCGACACATTTCGAAATTCCAAGGTACACCTTACACTGATTTTACCCTTACTAAAAACCACAGGAGACTTAATGGGTGGATACAGTCTATAGTACTATTGCCCACTACTCATACAGCCAAGCAATGTAATGGTTGGTTTCACAAAGAGTGTAGAAATGCTGTATCTACCCTACTGATGGAGATTAAAAGAGCTAAAGACCCATTGAAAACCCCACTTCTCCGCACAAACTATAAAACTGAAATTCTACAGAAGAAAAAGGCTGCAGAATTTGACAAGTAGGAATCTCTTGTCTCAGCTCGACAACATAGAGATACAAAAACATGTTTGGCACATCATTTACAAAAACATGTTTGGCACATCATTTCCGAATTATCACCAGCCAAACCAGGCGTTAACCATAATGCTATGAATTCAATTTCTAAAAACGATTGCTTTGCCCATTTTAACAAGTTATATAATTGTTCCATTAGATAACAAATGGCTTAGGGTGCTTTCGAAAAAAAAAAGGATAGAATATATCCTAAAATAGTTAAGCCCTATTATTACTTGTTTACCCTGTTTTTTGTTTCTCTTCAAATTTAACTGTTTGAACGTTCTGATCAATCCTTCTGCACTTTAGCATTGCTAAATGACTTCTCTCTCCCTCTCTCTCGTTCTCTCCCTCTTTCTCTCTCCTTCTCTCTCTCTCTTTCTTTCTCTCTCTCTCTTTTTCTCTCTCTCGCCACACAAACACACACAAACACATAAACATTCCGGTTTTCACCAGGGTAATGTCTGCCATAGCGCTAACAGCACTAGAGCAGACATTGGCGCGGTGCAAACATGTATTGACTGGACATGATTTTTCACTTAAAAGGTTTTAGTAAAGAGGGGCCTTGGTCGCTGCCTTTCTGCATTCGCTTACGTGGAAAGATGGGGCTCGTAGTTCCCCCACCCTTCACGTGGTCACTGTTTCCAGATAAAAGGGAAAAGTAAATGTCCAGGGTCTATGTTGTTTCTTAAACCGTGCACATTCTGATATCCTACTACAAATGATTAACTACAAGAAATAAACAGCCCATGTCCTCATTATAAATGAGCCAAACTCTTTACGAGTGCCAAGACATGGTTTTGTCTATGGTCTGTGTAATACACGTGATAATAGTCACCTTTTGAATAACAATCTTTGCCAAACATAAAAAAAAACAATCAAAAGCAAACCAAAGAATATGATATATGAAAGACATTGGCCAATCCAACGGCTACGCTACAGTATGAATTAAAATGAAAAGTGTGATCCTGAAAATTATAGTAAATGTGTATGGTGTACGCGCGTTCTCATTTCGTTCACGACTATAGCATTAGCTCAGTGTGAAATTGCTCAGATTTAAAGATTCGGTTAGTGGATACGGATGTCCCTGCAGGTGGAACTCTTCAGCAGAATATGCTTTAGTAATTTAGAGCCATTGCTTCGCGAGGCACTACTTCCTGTAGAGCGTTCTTAGCCCAAGTGTGGCAGCCACACTGCGAGCGTCTGCATTTCATCTGCAAGAGCAGAGAGACACTCAGGTGGGAACTAAAATCCACTTAGCATTTCTTAATGACCTTACATTGAAAAAGACATTCTCCCATGGTCCGAGTTCGGCGAGCAGCAGAGGCTGTAATGCTTGCCTTTTACACACTGTTATTCAACAATGATAGCTTGTATTAAGGTCATAGCGAAAGTACTCTGCGGAGAAATCAAACGATCCGTCTACTATCATATATGATTGCATTGCATTTATAAATGCATAGAAGAAAGAACAGCTAGGAGCAATTTACTAGGTATGATCACAAGTCTCTAATAGTGCATTTCTGTAAAATATGCCTCTTAGAGATCATGAATGCACCATTTATCGACTGCCTTTTGAAATTACAAAGATCGCTTCCTGTTATTAATATTGAATTCTATATTTACATCACAGAAGTTTTGTTTTAATCTTTATATATTTCATGATCCTTTTCTCAACCCATTTGCGAATCAGAACAGAGCAGAAGCTATGCACGTTTTGAAAACGCAAGCGCTAGAAAAGTACTATTGCGCCAAGTAAAATTGCCCTTCGTTTTTGTTTTTTGGCAGAACAATACATATTTGGTATTTATCCGTGTATTTACTTATTTATTTATTATTGCTTAGTATCGCTCCACACGCAAACAAGATGTTCAAAGGTTTGGTGGTGAACTCGTGGGTGAAGAGTAGGTGATAGGAATGGCGAACATGGGAAGGGAAAGAGCAACGTCCAAAACATAGTAGAAACATCATCCGGGACCTGCATGCCAGGGGCTGAAATCATACATTCATTGTTTTTACTTAAATGGTAATCCATGGGGGCATGCATGTTTAAGAACATTGGGTCAGTGACTAGAAATTCAAGGGTGTGGGCCCCTTAGAGAACCTGGTCCAGCGTGGGTAAAAACGGTCAAAAGCTATGTGTTTGTATGGATTTCCTGAACTGCAAGTGCCAGGGTTCCAGTCTTAATGACAGGAGAAGGGCATTTCATAGTTCAAGGCGCTTGGTTGCAAGCCTTTTGCGCCCTCGCTTTATCGACCAGTGTGTTAGTTGGATGTGTCTGTTTGCAGAACAAGACTGCATAGCTCTTGAGAGGGTACGTGATGTAGTTGGGTGACATTCTATGCAGCTATCCTGGTGAAACAGAGCGTTTTGAATTCAATGTAGAATTGTACGTGCAACCAATTGAGATGAAATAGAGCTCTGGCCATTTGGTCATGTTCTTACAATCCCAGGATCGAGTGCCCTTTCTGTTTTGGATGACCTGCTGGTTGGTAATCTCTTTTCCTAATCGATGGACACGGGATTGCAGGAATCCAGTTTTGATTGTACCAGTGCCTGGACTATCAGAATTCTGCATTGCTTGTTGAGTGCTTGAAGGAGTATTTGCATTGAGTGAAGTGGAAACGACAGTACTGAAGAGACTTGCTGGTTGTAGGTTGAACACTCCTATCGGTCAACTATGAAGCCCAGGTTCTGTCTCAGGGAAGGAACTGAGGGCCAGGACTGAGAACCAGAATCTAGGGACGACTGAAGCTTGGGAAATGCTACACCTTAGGATTCCTGTGTGTGTATGTTTAGAAACAGGCATTGCTAACTCTTCCATTGAAGAATGGCTGTTAGACCTTTTGAACTTCCAGAAGAGCACAGTGGGATTGTCCTTAAGGTGGATTGTCAGCCGAGTGTCGTCTGTGTAGCTATTGAATGGAAAATCAAAGTGACCTATGGGTGCATCTAGTGGTGCAGACATACACATCAGAGAACCATGGGAGTATGGTTCATCCCTGTGGAACCTTGCAGGCCTGTGCTAGGGCAGGCAGATGAGAAGTCCCACCTTCACCTGGCTGCCGTGGTCCATCAGGTAGGACGTGAGATTCTCAAATTCTATTACTCCATTTCCCATACATCATTTCAGGCGGGAGCTTACTATAAAGTGGTCCTCTCTGTTTCCCCTGCTGAGAGATCCAGGAGAAATACTGCATTGTGCGGGTTGTCCTATATATATTCGGTATGCCTTATCTCGCGTCTAGCAAGGGGTATTCCATGCTTCTACCCAAATCGGATATTTCCCTGTCATGGAACAGTAGAATGGTTTAATGAAACATTTGTAATTATTTGTAAAGGGGGCATTCACTGCTGATGTAAGGGCTGTCTAAATTAAGCCTGATGAAAACAATTAATGGATTAACTGAGGAGGCCTTATCAAGGCAAACAAGGAGCAGAATAAATATTTTGATGGATAAGAAGAGCTTCAGCAGTGTTGTTATCTGACACTTGTGATAAGGCTGATTTCTTTGATTCTGTGTTCCCTTAGGACACGTCATTGACTGAGCGTTCCCTTAGGACATGGGCATATCCTTATAAGGATTTGGTCTCTTTTGATTGCCATTGAGGCACTGTGGAACCCTTTAGAGCGATTGATCGAAATGTTGATTCTCCCACCTTGTACACAAAGAAAACATTTGGTTTGGCTTTGGTTAGATTCCGGCTGATTTGCTAGAGAGAGGAAGATGCAGTCTATGGTAGTTGAGATATCCTTTTAGTGCCAGGGTAGAAGCATTTAAAGGCTGTATATTGTGATTGACATGAAGGAGGATGAGAATAAAGTGAGAATGATGCACTGGTGACTTTTATTCTGGTCTGAAGGAACTGTCCATGATAATCTGCTGAGTATGCTTATGTTGTGCCTTTATCAAGGTAATTGTTGGGTTTCTGCCTGCCGACTTCCTGCACTCCAGCCTGTGGTAGATGGGGGCTGGAGCCGGCGTGTAGGAGGCACATGCTTCACGGTATGAACACACAGCCTCACCTTCTATGGCTTGCCCGAAACTGGCTCCTCCGTTTCCAGAGTCACCCCACAGTGTATTAGTGCACGTCACTGTGTTAGCGTGGTGACGTGTGCATACACACCTCTTCTTTTCCTTTGCTAATACAAATGCAAACTAATATACACATTTATCATTCACACCAAACGTTCAATATTAGCACACATATATCACTTAGTTTACCAGGTGGCTTTGGAGCTGCCTTCAGGTAGTACCAGCCAAGCTGCCGTTCTGCTGTGTTTATAAGTCTGTCTCGGGAGGATAGCTCAGGGGCAACGTGCTCGCCTTGGAAGCAAGACAATACGGTTCGATCCCTGAGTCCGCGCTTAGAAACCTCTGAGTATTAAGCACGTTATAAATAGCCTATCGTATCATATCATATCTGCTGGATCCGGGTGGGGGGATTGCTGGTGGGCTGTGTGTTGCATCTTGGTTTGCTTGTGAGGTTCCTAGTTCCTGTTTCCCCTGCATGGCTTTCTTTATTTGGAATGTTGTGAAGGCTGAGAGTCCTGGACATCTGTGGGTTCTGTCAGTGTCAGTTGGGAGTGAATAACTGTACCATGAAGGGGGCTGGTGGATGTTTCCTAATGTGCGTACCTACTTGTAAATCCTGTAAGTTCCTGATGTGTCACTTGTGCCAGTAAAAGACATACCATGTCACTTGACTCATGGTCATCCTTCATGAAAGTCACATCACATCAATGGCATCGAGGATGCTTGCAGAGCCCATGGAAGAAACAGAGCTGAGCAGAGAAAAAGAAAAAGAGAAGGTACAGTGACTTTTGGGGCAGGGTGCATGGACTATGTTGGTGCAGTTTGCTTAGCTTGTCCCACCTGCGGTGGTGAGGACGTGGTTGGTTTTGATGAGGTGGGAGCCTGTCTCGGTTTTTGTGGGCAGCAGTGTGATGGCTGAGAGTTTGTCTTCTGTGTTTCCTGGTGTGGAGTTGGAGAGCGAGTGGTGCCTGGTTGTTATTTTCTTTCTGGGTCATCATATCTTAATTTGTTATAAAGGGGAATATGGAAGATGTGTTGTATCTTGATTTGTTTGTGAGGTTCCTGATTCCTGTTTTCCCTGCATGGCTGCATGCTTTGAAATGTATCATGAGCTGAGAGTCTTGGAATTTTGTGGGCTGTGGGTTCTGTCAGTGTCAGCTGAGAGTTGGTACTGTACTTTGAAGGGGGCTGGTGAATGTTTCCTAATGTGCTTACCTACTTGTAAATCCTGTGAGTTCTAGATGTGTGCCTTGTACCAGTTGAAGACTTACTGTGTCAGTTGACTGCTAGTCATCCTTCATGAAAGGCATATCACATCACTGTGCCCCTTCCGGCAGGTGGGGTGAGCTGTCTGCGTCGGGTGGCCTGGGGGTCTGGTGCCATCCTCCTTCTTGGTTCAGTTCCTTCACTGTTATCTCTCTCTCCACTGTCCTCTGACATTCATTTGATCCAGCCCCTCTCTCCACCCCATCTGGGGAACGTTATTGAACCATGATGCGTTTCTGGTGATGAGTCTCCCATCACGGCTTGCAGTGATCATAGTTTCTCTCTGTTTGGTCAACGTCCAGGAGGTGGTTTTGAAAAGGCTCATCAGCTGGGTATTTGATGAGTTCTGGGAGACCAACACCTGATCCCCAACCTTGGTGTGTGACTTCTTGACTCGCTGTTTACTGATCATGTGCTCGTTAGCTCTGACCCTCTTGTTGTGTGTCCTCTGGGTGTTCACATATTGTTGTTATGGCAGTGGTGAGGTATGGAGGATTGTAATACTGCTCTGAATATGATGTCTGCCAAGGGAGTATTGGTTGAGGCCTGGGGCATCACCCAATAGTTTTGGAGGAACCGGTATAGCTCAAACCTCCATTGGGCTCCATGGGCATTTGCGATCATTCTCATAATACATTCTGTGTTGCCTTTCGCCTGGGGGGACCACAGTGTGATGAGTGGGTGTCTTATCCAGAGATCAACCATGTAGTTAGCAAATTCTGCCCATGGAATGATATGATATTATATGGCATTTTAACGTGCCTGTGCACAAGTGTTTCTAGGCACGACAAGACAAGGGGGAGGAAACAGAGGGAGGAAAAAACAACAATCTTACTAGGACTTGTGTCATTCAGATAGCACAAGTACAGGGAAGTGGAAAGGGAAAAGTTCTGAGGGGGCAGTGCAGGTAACTCAAAGTGCAGCCAGCGGGTGGCTCAGTGCAGGTAAATCAGAAAGTGCAGTCAATGGGTGGATCATAAGTGCAGAGAGAAGGGACTGTAGGGTTGCAGATACAGACCACAATTGCTGGGGGAGCCAAGAGGCAGTGCAAAGTGCAACTAGACAAGCAGGAGCCTGGGCCCAATTTCAGAGGCTGGCCAGGTGACCAGTGTGTGGAGCAGTCAGGAGATCAGCAGGGGAGAGGAAGAGAGAATGTGGAAGTGAAGAGGACGGTCTTGTGTTGCTTCCAGAACGGGAGGTGGTTCTGCTCAAGTTTGAGAGAGGCAGGGAGGCTGTTCCAGAAGGAAACCCCAGCAGAAGAAAGAGATCGCCCCCCAACTCCATGCTTGGGAAAGTGACTGAACCTCAGAGATTTGGTGGTGGAGGAGCAGGGAGCTCGAGAAGGGAAATATTTAGGAAGAGATAGTTGGAGGTAGTGCGGTCCTAGGCCCCAAAAAGACTTGTTGACAATGGAGAGCATATTGAACATGATCCTTGCTTCAACTGGGAGCCAATTAAGAGATTTGGAGCTGGAGAGATACAGTCCCTGGGCTTGAGATCAAGGAAAGGTCTAGCAGTCCTGTTCTGGATAGGTTGTAGAGGTCGAAGAGTAGAGGCAGGAAGAAATACAAAGATGCTGTTGCAGTAGTCTAGCCTAGAGAGGACCAGAGCTCTGGAGATAGTAAGCTTCTGGGGGAAAGTGAGGAAAGGAAGAATACCTCTGAGGAGGTTCAGCTGATAGTTTGACTTCTTAGAGACATCAGAGACGTGAGAAGAGAAGGAAAAGGTGTAATCGAAGATGACCCCAAGGTTCTTAGCCTCACAAGTAGGAGCAGGAAGAGTGCCCAGAGTAAGCGGCCAGAGAGAGAGGAAAGGAGGAAGCTGGTGTTCCGATGAGAAGGATCTCAGTCTTACTGGCATTAAGGCAGAGATCATTGGCAGCACACCATTCCCGTATTGCGGGCAGATAATGTGGGATAATAGAAGGAGAAGAGGTGACCGAGGGGAGCCTGAAAGAGAGCTGTGTGTCATTTGCATAACACTGAAAGTTGGAGCAGAAAGCAGCGATGTAGTGGGCAGGAGGTGCCAGGCATTGGTTGAAAAGTCAGGAAGAAAGGTTAGACCCATCAGAAACATGTAGAGAGAGACAGACAAGGGGAAATACCCCAAATTAACCTGAGAGGGCTGTTCAGTGAGAGAGGAGGTCAGCCAGGCCAGGGCCTGATCAGTGATACCCAGGTCATCTCAGAGGCGATTGAGCAGAATGGCATGGTTGACCGTATGAAAAGCGAAGAAAGATCAAGGAGAATGAGGACAGAAGGAAGGTTAGAATCAAGGTTAGGGAGCAGGTCTGTATGGGTGTTCAGGAGTTTGGTCAACAACGGGGGTCTATTCTGACGTATAACGTTTTCTGGGGACTACTATTGGACTAAAGTAGGCCTAGGTTATTTCTATTATGTCAAGAGAGGTACAAAAACACTTTAAATATGAAAATGCACAGGAAGGAATTTCAGACACAAATAGATATCGATCTGTCAGCTTTTTAAATTTATTTTGCTGCTGGATGCATTTATTAATCATGCATCCGTAATTTTTTGAGAAAAAGGTATTTGTTGAAAAGAACAATTAGAAACTGCAAGAGGTTCAATCACAAATACAGAGTTTGCAAAGCGGTTAATTCTTAGTCTTAACTTTTCCTCAAGCAGATGTTTATGGCAAAATAATTTGCAAGACAAGATAGTGTTTAAAAGAAACACTGTGTAACCACCACCTAAAGTGACAAGTGATTAGCATGTAGTACATACATAACAACCAAAACAAAAGCAATAAATGAAAAAACTTTTGGTTATGTGTATCCAGGCTGGAGGGTGACCTAACAAGTGGTCGACGTCTAGATATAGATCAAAGAAGATGTTGGGACCAGGAGAAGTATTGAGGTACTGGTCGGTGAGACGTTTCGGCTTAGAGCCTTCATCTAGGGCCTGGGGTAGCTCTCCCTAAAAATAGAGACAGGGGGACTCCATTAGTGACTGAGTGGAAAGTTAAAAACTTTTGTTTAAAAAACAAGACATAATATTTTCCGTGAGTGTGGTACACCACTATAAAATCAAGGACAAGGGAGATACGGGACTGACCTTGGGGGGTGCAGATCTGTCAGGATCTGAAGTTATTGTGGCACATGAATGGCATGAGATGCTAAGTGGTTTGGTCTTCTGGCAGCCGGCTGTGGATGGCTGCAATAATCAAAGAACATGTAGTTCTGGGTAAGATTACTGTTAGTGGAGGTCAATAACAGAAAGATATTTACCCAAGTGTACCAGGAGGGCATGTGCTCACCTAGCTAGGTTGTAGCTGCGCGAAGACTCTCAGGAAGTGCGCAGGGTGCCGGTTGGTTTTGCAACTGTTCACTAAAGTGTGGACCAGCACGTAATGGTGGCTGGGTGATAGTTTCCCTTATTGTCTGTAGTCGTCCTATGAGAGAAACGAGATGCGTGCGCCCGTTAGGTTAACTGGTGAGGAAAGGGTCTGTATTGTGTGACCAAGTCGGGGAAAGTATTTACCTGGAATTCAAGTCCCGGGCTCACTGCATGCTGGCGTGTAGGATCGCGTATGCATTTTGCGACTGGATCGCTGCGTTCAGGCTGGGGAACTAAAAGCAACCGAGTTATACACAGCTGTGCTGAGTTGCATGCGCATCAGGAGTAGTGTTGTTATGACTGGCGAGTGCGTATGTACCGGCCCGCTGTCCTGTAGCGTTGCCGTAGTCTCTTGCACATGTCCATTATGAGACGGAATGGCAAGTCCGTCAAAAGTTTGCCGGGATCAGTTGTATTCAGTATTGGCCCACCATATACTGCTGACCTGTGAAAGCTGTGTAGAGGACAGATGCAGGCTGTGAATTACATCGAGGGCCAATATAACCAAAAGGGTGTAATGTAGGACTTTGGGCATGCATTTAAAATTAAGGAGAATACCCAATTTTAATGGAATTTTAGTTGGGATGTCCTAAATAAGGAAAGGCGGGTCCTGCCAGGTAACTGCACAGAACGCACCTCAAGTAAAAGAGTGTGATGCGGAAGGGAAGAATAGTTGAGGAACTAGTTTAGGACCAGCTAAACGTGGACTCTTCAAATGGCATGAGAGATGGAGATGACACAGGGAGAGGAGACAAAGGAGACTAACGCTTGAGTGAAAGTGTGTAATTATCTACAAAAGCGCATGGGATCTATCTCATTCAGCCCTGTTGTAGTACTTTTCAATTTAAAAATCCACCATGCTTCTTTGTGGTTGAGTGAGTTGGTGGCATTGCTCGTATTAAGTACTGAATCTGCTATCCACCATAGGATATCGTCTGGGCCATGGTTGTTTTCAATGTAATGTTGTACCATTGGGGCAGTGGCAGATTTTCAACGGATTCGATATCTATGCTCTCCTATCCTTTTGTGGATTTGCCTAGTTGTTTGGCCCACGTAGCGCAAGCCACAAGGACATTCAATGATGTAGATTACATTAGCCGTTTTGCAATTTGTAAACTGTCTGAGTTCCCAGTCTTTTTCGCCAATCCTAAATGAAGACATTTTCCTAGTGAATCGACATACTGTGCAGGTGCCACAGGGGTGATGCCCCTTTATTTCCCGCATATTCCAGAGCGTTGATCTTTTGTGATTTCTTCTCCAGTCTTGCATGTGATAGCATGTCCTTCAGATTCTTGGATCGTTTAAGCGCCATTCTTGGTGTTTTCTCTTCTGGCAGACTTAATTGTACCAGGGGCCAGAACTTTTTCAAGATCCCTTTTAGTTTGGTTGTGTCAGGGCTGAAAGTGGAGACAAATGTGAGGGTCTCATCTCGATCCGGATTTTTCGTTTTGGGTGTTAATAGACTTTCCCTGGGCGTGTATTTGGCTCTTTTGATAGTCCGACTGACGAGTTTTCTGGGATATCCTCTTTCTCGTAGTTTGCTTTCGAGTTTTTTTGCATGTTCTTGAAATGTATTCATTTCGGTGCAGTTACGCCTTAATCGCAGGAATTGGCCATATGGGAGGTTATCCCTTAGGTTCCTTGGGTGATGACTTTTGTAGTGAAGTAGAGTGTTCCTCTCAGTCTCCTTTGTGAAGAGGTCCCATTGTAATTTGCCATTCTTGGCTATGATGGCCAGGTCCAAAAAATGAATGGCACTGTTACTGTTTTGCATAGTGAATTTTATCTCTTGGGTCTGGGTATTGATCCACTCGAAAAATGAGGTGAGGCTGTTTTCATCTCCGTTCCATATAAGGATGACATCGTCAATGTACCTAAACCATGTAGAGATTTTGTTTTGAAACGGGTTGGATATGTCTATGACATGTTGCCTCTCAAATTCTGCCATAAAGATTATTGCCAGACTCGGGGCAAATGCAGCTCCCATCGCCGTTCCACTTGTTTGGAGATAGTATTCGTCATCGAACGTGAAGAAGTTGTTGGTTAGTGCGAGTTCAAGTAGTTCCACTATAAAGTTAGTGGGAACTCTTGTCTGGGTCATAAAGTGAGTTAGATGTTGTTGGATGCACTCCACCGCTGCTTCTTGTGGGATGTTAGTGTAAAGGCTAACAACATCCATAGTGACTAGGAGTTCCTGCTCGCTGTTGAAATCGCGTCCTTCAAATTTGGAGATGGTTGACATGGTATCTGTGAGGTACGTGGGTGTTTGCTGGCTAAGAGGTTTCAGAAAATTGTCTATGAATTTGCAAATGGGCTCAAGAATTGACCCACATCCTGACACAATTGGTCTGCCTGGAGGGTTTTGGCTGTTTTTATGAAGTTTTGGTAGAGCAGAGAAAGCCGGTATTCTGTTGTCTGAGGTATTAAGGAAAGTTTCTTCATGCTCTGTAATCCACTCATGCTCTAGTGCAAATCTGGTTATTTCCTAGATTTTGTGTTTTATGGCGGCTGAGGGGTCTTTCCTTAGTTTTTTGTAGTTGCCTTCTTCGTTTAATAAGTGCATCACCATTTCTTTGTATTGTGTTATACTCTGAATCACAATACCACCCCCTTTGTCGGCTGTTTTTATAATCAAATCTTTGTTTTTAGCTAGGGTAGTTAAGGCCTTGCGTTCCCCTGTGGTCAAGTTCTGTCTTAACTGCTGATGATTGGTTTGAAGTTTCCTTATTTCTTTTGTGATGCATTTTTCAGATGTAAGCAAGGAGCTGGGTACTTCGTTTTCCATAGGATTAAATGTGGATTTTATTCTTAGTCCGGGAGAGCAGTTTCCAAGATTCTGGAAGCTCTGAAGCCAGACTGGTGGTCATGGAGACAACAAATAGATTCAGTGTGCAGATTAAGCTGGGAGACAGCTTTCCAAGAGTTTTCCCACGAAGGAGTGATGGAGATCAGGCGATAGTTAGCTGGAGAGGAAGGATCTGCAGAGTGCTTCTTTATGAGGGGGTGCACAAGGAAGTGCTTAGGGGCGGAGCGGAATGTTCCAGTGGCAAATGTGTGATTGCAGAAATCGGCAAAAGGCTGGAGCAAGCGTGTAAATGTGTTCTTTGATGGTTCTGGATTGTTTTGACAAGACTTTCATACATCAGACTTGTATAGAAATATCATCTGGGGTGAACAAGGGAAAGGAAGAGAAGGGAGGAGCTCAGACGGCCAGGAGTGGAGGAGAAAGGAAGTGGATGAGAGGGTGAACAGGATGACCTGAGTTTTAGTGATGAAATGAGAAGCCAAGGCCATCTAGAGGGCCTGGGAGGGTACAAGAGTGGTAGAGACTGCAGCAGGATTGGCCATTGGCCAGCTACATGCAGATTTTGAAGAGTTCCTCTGAGTTGTTAGATGCTGCAGAGACGCGGGCTTGGATGTGGGCTCTCGTCTTGGTGAGGACAGAGAGTCTGTATTGCCTTTGTAGCAAGCGGCAGGCCAGTTTGTCTAACGGTACACCTGATGCCCTCTACTTCCACTCAGCCATCCTGCACTTGCTTTTGAGGGTGACAGGGTCACTTGTCACTTTTTAGGTAACTGGATAGCCTGTGTGTCGCGAACATCTTTTCCAGGGCTGGCAACACTGATTCCTCTGCCATTGAATGGATCACTTTCACCTCTGGGTAGCTTGCATGTTCATTGATTGCGTCTTGGAGGTATGTCCCTTCTTGTACTCTGCAGAATTTGACACTCACTGATTCCCAGCGTGACATGCCTCTTGGGGCAGACTGAAATGGTTCTGGTAGAAGCAGTGCCCAGTGGCCAGGCACGGAGGCATGAGCAGATGATTGCCTCAACCTTTACGTCTATCAGTGGGAACCACACTTGATCTATTATCTGTGCCTTGGTCCTCACCATGCCCTGGTTGCTTTTGTGTGCTACCGCCACTATTCTGTCCTGCAGCCTGGGCGCTACCAGGATGCATGTGCCTCTCAGAATGAGGCATTTGTACTTGACAGATAGCTAGTGGCAGACAATGAACACCCCTGCTAGGAAGTTCTTTGCATCCTGGGTGTGGTTGTGGTTGTTTTGAAGGAAGGGGTTCCACTCCCCTGCCTGTATGGCATTCTTTGTCAGGGTTTAACAGGGGTCATTATTAGTGGCTTCCACCAGCTCTGATGTGCTCACAGTCTTTGGTTTTGTTGCTTCAAAGACCAGGCATATGTTTTCCTCTGTTTCCGTGGACTCTGAAATGTATGCTGCAGTGGCGGCTTGAGGGTGCCTGACAAAATGTCTGCAGGACTGTCTGCCCTCGGTATGTATATGATATCAGAATTGTACTGTTGCAATTGCAGCACCATTTTCTAATTTATGCCAGAGGGTAGGGTTCCGAGCCCAGGAAAACAGGGATTAATGTGTGTGGTCTGTGAAGGTCTTGAATTTTTTTCCATAAAGGTATGAATGGAAATGCCTGCACCCCCACAGCAAGGTGATGGCTTCCTTCTCGATGTGTGAGTAGCAATGTTCTCTGAGGTGAGGGCCCTGGATGCGTAAGCCACTGATCACGTATCTCCTGACGGTGTATTATGTACCAGTAAAGCCCCTAAGCCCACGGAGCGCTTGCACACGTATAGTTCCAGGTGCTTTCAAAAGCCTCTTGACATGGCTTGTTCCACTCCCATCTGGTGTCCGATTTTGTCAGGGCTCCCACTGGTTCTGAAAGCATGAACAAGTTGTTGGTGAACCTCTCGCAGTACGTAGCCGTCCCCAAGAAATTTCAGAATTCCATGGGCGTTGTAGGAGGTGCTGCTCCCTTGATGTTGGCTACCTTGAGGGGATCTGCCAATATGCCCCTGCCGTTGAACACGTAGAAAAAAAAGGTTAGCTCCTCCTTGAGGAACATGCACTTGTGCTTGTGGATAGTTGAGCCTGCCTTCTCCAACCTGCCGAGGAACGCTGTCAACCTAACCGTGTGTTTTGCTTTGTCTTTGGCGTGTACCAGGATGCCATCACTGACATTTAGGACTTCAGGTAGGCCTTGTAGGATGGTGCATATGGTTTATTGGAAGACCTTTGCTGTGGACGATATTCCGAAGTTTAATCATTTATATCTCCTCAGCCCTAGGTGTGTTGAGAATTTTGTTATGTATCTCGAGTCTTTGTGTAGCTTGAGTTGCTGATAACCTGCATTTATTTCTATTTTGGAAAAAATTGTGGGCCTTGAGAGGTCTGAGATTATTTTATCGAATGTCGGGGGGATATGTCTCTCCTGGATAATGTCCATGTTGGGGAGACACATGTCGATACATATTATGATTTTTCCTGGTTGCTTCGGTTTCTTTGTCACTACCATCATGGTCCATGGCATTGGTCTTGTCACTTCTTCAATTATTCCGGCTTTCTCCAGATCGTGTAGTTCTTTACTGGCTAGGTGCCTTATGTGGAAAGGAGTAGTCCGGTGTCTTACTGCTTGCGGCTGTATGGTTGAGTCAATGTGCAGTTTGATCACCTTGTCCTTCAAACACCCGATCCCTTGGAGTAGCTTGGGGTGATCTGTTACGACGTCATGGATTTCTTTGTCGTTTGAGATGTTGCAGATAAATTTGATCAGTCCCAGTTCTTCCGTCGAGTTCCAGCTGAGCAGGCATTCGATGCCTGCATCTATGACATGTATATTTGATTGTATCGTCACTCCCCCATTCTTGCTGAGTGCGGTGCGATATTGCCCTGCCAGCGGTAGGGATTTCCTGCTGCCATATGCATAAAGTTGTGTGTTTGTGTCCTTCAGCGCTGATTGGGGCTCCATTATGCACAGCATATTGACGAGCATCAGGTTCACTGAAGCTTCAGTGTTGATTGTCATTGTCACCTCCTGCTCACCATTTCAAATGTTGCATCAGGGCCTTTTCCTTTTTTTCTTTGTTTGCTGGCTTCCTTGCTCTATTGCAGATATGAAACGTACCTTCCCTTTCTTCTTCCGGGGCTGCCTAGCTGCAATTGCCACCATCGTCCTACTGGCTTTGTTCTCGGACATCGCCGACGAGGAGTTGTTTTAAACCTCGACCTGCCGTTCTTTCACCTGAATCCTGTTCTTAGGTGTCATCTTCCCAGTTGGGGGTCATTGACCCGTGGGGGCACCTGAAGACCGGTAGACTTTGGTGCCCGGCGCTCGGCAGTTGCGTTTCCCATGTCGCTCCCCACCACACCATCCACATTCATAGGGGCCAGGAATTCTGGGCCACCACCCAGGGGTTTGGGTGGGGCCACTGTCATCCCCTTGTGGTGGTGGTCAGCTGGTGACCGCCAAAATCGTTCGAGCTGGCATCAACTGTAGCCTTTGCATGGGCGTGCTCATGTGGGCAGCTCTTGCATCTGAAAGATCCCTTTGATGGCCATATGCGGGATAGGGGGATTCCTTTCTCGCTTATTATGATTCTCCTTAGCATCTACAAATACATTCTCTTTAATATCTGGCATATGATTTCCCTGTCAACATTTCTGAATTCACATGATAGTGCAAGCCGCCACAGCTGGCTGTGTTAGGCATCCAGTGTTTCCGCCTCACCTTGTATTGTTGTGTAGAATTTGAAAATCTCATAATCTGGGTAGAGTTGGGGCATGAATTGGTGTGTGAGAGCGTCTTTCATTGCCTTGTATTCATCACCATTGTCCGGCATGAATGGGCATGAGTTGAAGATGTGTAGTGCGTCATCCCCAACATTCAATCGCAGGTTGGACAGCATTTTCTTTGGCATGTTAATATCCTTGCAGTCCATGGCCATTTCAAACTTCTGAATCCATAGGGTCGATCAATGTCCAACCGTTGATTGTTCCAAATAAGGGTTGAAGAGGGCTATGGCCATGCCCAGATGCTCCTATGGTCATGGTGGGCGATCGGGGCTGAATGTTGGTGTCGATCTGGCAGGAGTGTATGGGCCAATGTGGCAGACATTGTGAGGGCATGTGCAGTCAGCCACCCCTTGCTTATTTGCAGATCTTGGCCTGGACCCTGTTGGTTGATGGAGTTCTTTGTGAACAGTGCTTCTCTTCTGTGTTGTTCTTTTTTTTCTTCTTTAGTAGCTGGGGAGCACGTACTCCATAGCAGCACTGGGGAACTACACTGGTGGTGGCCCCCCCGTGTGGAGCATGTGTGTAATTGTGCCTGTATTGGGCCATGGGCTGTGCTCTTTGTTATTTATTTATTTCGATATTTTTCTCTTAGTGTGCCCTCATGTGCCTGGGCGGGGATCCCACCTTTGTCAACAGTGTTGGGTTACGGCCTGCAGACCTTATAGCACTCAGACTCATGGTGGATGGAGGGCCGGAGCCGGCATGTAGGAGGTGCGCTATATGGCTGGAAAGCACAGTAACACCATCTATGTCTTGCCCATGATTGGCTCCTCAGTTTCCAGAGTCAACCCACTGCGTTTATTGCACGTCACTATGTTAGCGTGGTGACGTGTACATGACACTCATCAGGATACATTGGATGAGCCTGTGGTCAGACCAAAGGACGGGATGGCTGGAGGTATCAGCTATGGAACAGTTCTCCTGCTCCGCACAGAGTGAAAGCCAGCTGCAGACCATGCCTGGGCCAGCCAAGTCCACCCCAGCCAGCACCTAAGAAGGGTGCCTGTTCTCTCTCGGCACCGTGCACTTGGCCACCCTCTGTCCTCTGGGCCCAGGCACCTGCTCACCCTGTCACCCTCCCGCACTGCCTCTGGGCCACCCCTTGCACTGGGGTCTGTATCTGTACCCATACAGCCCCCCCTTTTTCTTCCTGCACTTATCAGACCTACCCTGTCTGCTTCCTTAAACCCAGCACTTGCCACTTGCTGGCTGCAATACCACTGTTTATTGCCTTTATTATTTATGTACTTTGTATTATTTAACCGTTTCTCCTTTGCTACTCACTTTCTACATCCCCCCTTCCATGCACCTTTCTCCTCTCCCATGCGCTTCAGCGTTCTCAATGTCACTGGGCCTAATAAGATCATTGTTTTGTTCTCCCCTGTTCGCATCCCCTTGCCTTGTCGCGGTCTGAAACACTTGTGTAAGGGTGCGATAGAAATAAAATATCAATTCAATTTAATAAAGAGCATATGTACATATGTATGAGATGATTTTACCGAAAACAGTCAGGCTTTAGGCCCCACTACAGTAATGAAAGCCAACTTGAGGACTTACAGTCAGACATGTTGAACATTGTGGACTTAGGAGGAGGCAGCCTGCTGGACCTTCTGGACTTTTCAGCGGCCTTTGATTTAATGGATTATGACACACTTATGGCAGCCTTGGGAAAAACATGAAAGTGTTCACCTATGGCTATACAATGAATCTACCCATTTCTGTCTGAAAGAGTCTGATTTGTTCCTTGGGGGGAGGCTTTGTCAGATTATGCTCCAATCTCTTTTGGATTGCCCCAGGGGGCATGTCTGTTCCCCACCCTTTTCAACCTCTATATCAAGCCTTTGTGTGATCTATTGGAGGACTTGAATATCCGGTTTACTAATTACGCTGACGATATTCGGATACGCCTGAGTCTTGAGGGAAGCTATGAACGGGACTCAGTGAAATTGAATCACATTTTTAAAACTTTTAAACAGTGGATGGTGGAATACTGGATGTGTCTGAATGATGCCAAATCAGAGATGTTACTATTGGGCTCAATCTCACAGAGATCCAAACCAGATCATAGATACTCCAGATTTATGCTTAATGGATGTTTGATCAAAATGGAGTCTAAAAACACTGGGCATAGTTGGGGATTGCAATATTAGCACAGATACGCAAGTGCACAACATCACCCATAGCACACAATATCATCCTAAACTTTTTAGAAAAATTAGACCATTGATCTCTGAAAACCAAAAATCGTGAAACACTGGCTAGGGTGACCATTCTTTCAAGAAAAGACTACTGCAATGCCCTTTTGGGAGGTGCATCTAAAACGCACAAGTGGTCCAAAATAATGCTGGGCACATTATTAAACACGTACCACACAGTGAACATATTACTTCACATCGAAGGAATCTTCACTAGCTCCCTGTTAAAGCAAGAATACAACTTAAAATAGCAATCCTGACACATACTGCCATATATGGTACTGCCCCAAAATATCTAAAAAAAATAAATCACTATCTATCAACCAGCTACAACATTACATTCAAGTAACACTATGCAGCTAAACTTCCCACAACCCAAACAGAAGAGAGCTAATGGGAAATCATTCCCGTACATTGCACCCTCCCTTTGGAACACCATTCCGATGCACCTATATTTGGATTGCAACCTGGCTTCCTTTCGAAGGGGTCTGAAAACATACCTGTTTGAATAGTTTATCAATAAACCCTAAATTGACATACCGCCCTAGGCTTTGTATGACTTGCAATGTCCTGTGTGTTTTGGGTGCTCACGCCCTGATGCTTGTCAGGTTTCTGGGCATGTAATAAAACCATATAAGTAAATAAGATGGGCTCTGGATTAATTGCGCCTCATTACGAGGAAGAAGGTAGCCATGCCGCTTTTTGCGGCATGGCTACCCCCATTCCAGGTACCGGGTCCAGGTTCCCTGAATGGGGAAATACCAGGCCATTCTGACCTTGGAGGGCCCGGTATTTCCCCATTCAGGGAACCGGACCCGGTCGATCCCCATTCCCATTTGAGCCCCCATAGGGCTCAAAAGGAATGGGAAGCATGCTAACAACTGGCTCTTTAATGACGGGCCCGTTGTTAGCATGCTGGACCGCTCGCGGGACCCGCTAAAGACATCTGGTAAAACCAGGCCCCCTTAGCGGGTCCCGTGAGCAGACGTCGTAATGAGGCGGTAGGGGATTAACAGGGCTGGCAGCTCTACCGGTCACATTAACCCCCTACCGCCTTCTTTGTAATGAGGGCCAATCATTGTGTTAAGCCAGGTTCAGTCAAGTTATCCATATATTCTATTGCTGGGGAATCACCTAAATTGTTGTGTGCTTGTGGCTGTCTCATGATATTATATTCTTCTATAAGGCATACGTGTTTACTGAGATCATGTTGATAATTTCTTGTGTGAAATTAGGGCTATGGCTAAGGGGGGCATTTACTATGATTACCATGGTGAGTGGTATTGATGAGGAAGTTGCCCATCAGCTGTGCGATATAGTATAATATCTCCCTACCAATGTAAGTGCACTTAAATGGCATGGGATGGATCAATGATAGATCAGTGCTGGGTTGCCTACTGCCTTCTGGGTATGGTTCTTAACTGGTATTTCCAATCTTCTGGGATGATGGTGTGCTCTAATGTGTGGTTGTCAAATGGAATCCGGCCTACTGTGGTTCCCAGACATGCTAGCTTTTGTGACTCCATTTAATGTTTAAAATGTAGGGCTGTTTTACCTGTGAATACACATTGGTATTGCCCACACGGGAGCTGTAAGTGAGAAGGAGGAAGTTAATAGAAAAGGAAGGGAGATGGCACCACCTTCAAGTACAAAGTTATAGCTCTATATATTCTAATGGTGAGCAGAATCTGTACTGCAAATACAGAAGTAAACTGTTAAAAGAACTGGGGGAACATACACCAGTACTGATTACAACTTTGTAGTAAGGACTAATTGAACACTCCAACAAAAAACGTTCAATCTGAAAACATGTGACAATATTCGTTTAATGTGGCTCCTTATTCATTGCTGCTTGAGAGGCAAATATAGGGGCAAATGCATTTCGGAAACGCAGGACTTTCATCAGGGAAATATATGAAAATAATAACCCAGAAGTGCATAATAAGAAACAAACCCCATTAATGTTTGCTGTATCATATTCATGTATGAGGTGGAATGCATACATACATAATATATTATTACATGCACATACTTGACATCAGGTGGAGCCAGAAACCAAGGAGAATTCCTAATTTAAGTGAGAGCTTGTTATAATGCCAACACCCTGCAAGGTGTATGTTAACTCCTATCATTATCACACTATGTACCGTGTGTTCATGTATGGGGCAGCCCAGAGCTACAAGAGAAAAGACAATACATATGTCTCTAGTCTCGATGGTATGCAAGTAAAGTTATATCTCATGCAGGGTCTGTCACTCACCAACTTTGAAATAGTCTCTCTACACAAGTTGAGAAGTGATAGTTGAAAACAAACCTGAACACTGAAACCAGCCTGCTAAAATTGGCAGTCATTAGTTGACGTCATATTGTTCAGAGACAATGTCGTATTGTTACAACGAGGCTGAATTTTGAAGCGAAAGGTTGCAAGGTTTGAAAGGAAAGGGAGGTACTGAGATGTCGAGTGGTAGAGGCTGAAAGGTACTCTGGGAGGAAGTCTTATTCAGCAACACCCGGATTGCCTGGACAAACTGTCGGGGTGTTTCTCCCGGGGTCGGCTGGGCCGTCTGCAGACCTCCGGGCTGGGAGGCCCCAACTCCTCCCATGTTCCCCAAAAATGAGTATGAGACACACGCAAGAAGCAAGGTGGTTCTGCTGTTTATTGAACAACGGCAGGGATGGGTGTAGGATCGTACGCGTCCGTCCAGACTCTCAAGGTTTATGGGGCTCGCAGGCCTTTTTTGCCTCAGTATGACGCGCTACTTGCGTCACCTGAGAAAGTTAGCGAAAAACCTATCGCCACTCTGGATTGGTTCCTCGAGTGGTCGGGTTAGTATAGCATACATATAGAGAACATTATTAGTGGTTGAGGGTCAGTCAGGTGGTATACTTGGGTTGTCCCTTCTATTAGATACTTGAAAATTGTTACACGAAGACCCCTAATGATTGGTTAATGTTAGTGGCGTCAGTGATGAGTGCCCACATGTTCTTATTGGTCCACTCGCGAGCCCCCCAGCCTGGGACCATCGTTGTTCCCAGCTCACGGTGTACCTGTCACTAGCAACAATATGTAACTATGTCTTCGTGCAGACAATGCGCGGATTTGCTCATAGGCCTGAGAGCAGACCATTCCCATCGCTGTAGGTGTCCATTGGGTCATTTCATTGTTGCAGCCTGTGTCCCAGACATGGGACCCAGGCGACGTCTCCCTTGTCAGGTTGGCTTGGTCATGTGAGGAGAGACCGTGGCTGAGGCAGAATTCTGCACATTTAAAGTTGTATTTGCTTCTGCGTGCTTGGCTTTGCTTACAGGTGTGACCTTGGCGTCGGCTGGTAGCATACACGTTGCAACATCGCTCCCTTGGCTGTCAGCTCTCGCTGGGCTCGTAAAGCATGGTCAGCAATTGTACTCTTGCTCGTTCAGTGTTCATGGCGGCTCTTGTTTGCGGCCTACATGGGCCTGGTTCATAGGTGGGGATGTGTAATGCACGGCACCTGTGTGGCGGTGCGACATGGCTTCATAGGCAGTATCATGTCTTTGTTATATTTTCATAACGATGCAAGGGTCGGGAGAAGCGTCAGCAAGCGTGTAAGCGAGTGCTTTGTGCGTCTTGCGTTTCTGCATTTCGGAAAACCTATGTGAAAAATAATAAAGATGCGCGTCAGTGGGTGTATCCGTCACCTACGTCATAGCACTGGTTATATTCTTCGTGTGGGTTGGTGTGTGAGTGTCCAGTGTGCATGGTGGCACGTGTGTTCTTGGCAGTTGGCTAGGTCGTCATGGCATCTCTAACGATGTGGGTGCTTGTTGTTGAGGTCTTAGTCGAGTTAATCCATGCCGCAGATGTCGGCTTGAGTAGGGCAGGCTGGTGGGCATATCCGTATGTTCTTGAACCAGGGTACTTGGTCGTCTGGTAGGTAGGTAAATATATCTCGTGGTGGGTGTCTAGGCCGCAATCCTCTGGGCCATGGTCGCGAGGAAATTGGGGGGAGCTTTTTCTCCCATTCTCCCACTTCAGTCCCCCCTCTGGTCGACTTGTCGACCACAAACATATCTTTTTCTTTATCTCCTCTTACTCTCCATATTTTAGTCACTTCTCCCAGGTGTCCATACTGGTTGAGATGGTCTTCAAATGACCAGTACATGTATACACAGCTCCCTCCCAGTTTGCAGTATACCCATCTTCCGATATAGCTCCTCGGGTTTCTTGGGTTCTCAAGCTTTACGGATGGTGGGTCTAAGTGATTGGCGATGATCTGTCTGCGCAGTTTCTCTCTTTCCTTTATTATCACGTCTGTGGTCATCGTCAGTTGGCATCAAGGGGTGCATGCCGAACATTTCGATCATTTTGTCTGTAGTGCGTGCCTTCCTGGCCTTCCAAAACCTTATTACAATCAATACAGCTGCAGCCAGTATTATGCATCCAACTATTATCTTCAGCCCGTCCGACAGCCATGATGGCATCCATGACCATAACAATGAAAACCAGCTATCATCCTTCTTTACTCCTTTACTTTCTTCCATCATCTTGGAGTGCATCTGGGCCAGTTTTGATACTGCTTCGGTAAGTGTACCATTATCGGCATCGTTAGCAGGAATAAATGTGCAGCATGATTGTCCTATCTTTGCGCAAACTCCTCCCTCCATCGCTGTGAGGAGATCCAATACATATCTGTTCTGTAGTGCTACCATTCTCACCGCTCGGAGTTCCTCTTTTATTGCATTGAATCCGTTTACTGTTGAATTAATCGTCATCATTAGTTCCCATCAGGTTATCTGGAGCCATTTAGCGTTTGCATAAGCTTGTAGTCCAGGGTGTATTATTGACGAGAAGAACATAGCAGCCCTGCTAAATAACCTGTGTTCTGGTGGGATAGAGGTGAGTGCTGTTTCCGACCTTCCCCACAGGTAGTTTCCTGTCAGGGGTTCCCCTTGTTTCTTTTTCCTGTTTAGGACATTATTGTTGTTGTTGTTGTTCTCTCTCTCCTGTGATTGTACAGATCTCTTCTTCCTCTTGTTCCCCTCATCCATTTTGGGGAATTTGGCCATATTCACATGTTTTTGGGGCACCACTAGCGATGGTACATTGATGTGTGCCATTGTGCATATACCATTCCACAATGGGGCAGGGTGTGATATGCCTTATTTCCGCAGGCCCAATAGTGATCCATTATCACTGCCGTTCCAGCACCCTCTTCTGGTAATTCTAACACGCTGCCACAGTTGGTGTTGTATCCCACCTCCACATCTCCTCTGTGTTGGTAGCATAACTTGGGCGCGGTCAGCGGTAGTATGCTTATTGGGTCTTCATCCTTCTCCATCCATGTCAGCATGGGTACGTACTTGCCCCATGTCGTCCAACATCTGTCATTGTGTTCCTTTATGGTGGTAATATTTTCTCTTGTTACCATGTTGCTACCGACCACTCCTATTTCCCATTCATTGTTCATGTATACCTTCCCTGTTATTGTTACCAGTGGCCTTTCCCAACAGCCTTGTAACCAGGAACTTCAGTGGCGTACCAATCACATGGTAGGTATTGTAGGGTTACTTTCTTCGTTTCTCCCTTTTCAGGGCCACTTGTCATGTATCTGAACACATCAGCATGCAAACTGCTCTTATGGTAACTATAATATGACTTGAGGAAATTGTTTTCGTATGGGTATGTGTCTCTTGTTTTCCACTCCATTCTCATCACCGTTCCTTGAAATCGCCCTCTCATTTGGAATAGTGCCAGATATACTATACATCGTGCTGTCTTTTCTTGTATTTCTGTGGCGACGAATGTTCGAGAAGCGCTCATGGCGTATGGGATCAATGAGCAAACATAACAGCTATCTTCTGTTGTCTGCTTACCTATTTGGGTCATGTGCTGGTACCACATCTTGTTTGAGACGTGTGCTGAATCTGTTATGTAATTATCAATACCCTTGTTATCTGAATATGTGCTGCGTTTAACTCTACTTCCCTTATGCGGAGGGTTGCTAGTACCACCTGACGTCGCACCTGTTGCAGCCGTGGGAGGGGGTATGTTAGGTTTGGGTGCAGCCATAATATTGATAGCATAACTTTTCTGCCATACAGAGGCAGCCAACAGACCAGTGATGACCAATACTCCTATCATTTTTATTACAAAAGCTATTCTCACCGGCATTTGCTCTTACCTTGCTGCAGTCCGGCAGCTTATTCTTGCGACGTTAAAGGTGCCCGCCTGAAAATCCTCAATACGCTTGTTATTATTGTTAGTGGTTGTTATTAAGCCCTCCCTATCAAGTAATCGTTCAGTTCCCAGGCGAAGAGCTGTTCCCACGCTAACCTTAGTGATCTATCCCTTAGCACGGGTAAGTGCTGGTGAAGATGGGGAAATGATTGTTCTATGGCCAAAATGAATGCTGTGTAATATACACGTACCCTCCTTCTTTTCAGGTACTTCGGTCTTTTTATGTGATATACAAATTGGTGTGATAGCGCTTCAGGGGTGCTATCATCCGTGGGCAGCATCTACTCCAGGGCACAGTACACTGTTAGTTACCTATTTTCTTAACAAACCAATTATACACAGTACCTGCATGTGCGAGAGAAGAAAAAGAGAAAACATACAAGTGTTTTACATGTGTGTGTGTGCGCAAAACAATGTCCTTCAATTGGGGGTGACCTTAGAGGGGAAAGGGTTTGGAGCTCAATTGGCGACAGTTTGTTTACTTTTCGATCTCGTGACCATGGGATGGGCTGTGGCCAAGTGTCCAGTGTCTATGTCAGTAGTTGCCTCTGGGGAATCTGGGGTGTGATCATGTGTGGTGACACTACTGTCATCAGCCGTGGCCAACGTTTCCTTCTCCGTAGCCAATTCCGTTGCTGTCGTTGCTCTTCCAATGGCCCTGTCGGTAACGCTAGGGCGGGTCTGGAGTTTGTAGATCTTCACGTCGTGTAGGTGATTCCAGGCACGCTTATCCTGCAGTTTCACCGCTCTGGTAGCTACCTCCTGTACCAAATGAGGACCAGTAAAGCGTGGGCCGTTCCACTTTCTATTGAAGTTGCGGAGTAGCACATGGTCACCTTTAGCAATTTTGCTTAGTCCTTCCTTTTCCAGTTCCTTGTCGGTGTCTCCTTGTTGAGAACTCTTCGACCCGCCCCACGGGCACTCGAGCTGTTGAGATACAAACGCTACACTAGTAATCAAAGAAGACACATATTGATACATTTCGTCACCAAGAACAGTTACAGTGTTTTCATGGTCTGTGAATGCTCTTGATGTAGGCGTTAGAGGAAGGCGCATTTGACGTCCTGTCACCACCTCGTGAGAAGTGAGGTGGTGATCAGACCCTGGCCTATTCCTTAGCTCAAATAGAGCTAGCGGGAGACAGTACAACCAGCTCTTCTTGGTTGTTTGCTGTATCTTTGCTATTTCTTCTTTCAATAGGCCATTCAGGCGTTCACATATACCGTTGGCCAGTGGGTGATATGCACACGCAAATTTATGCTTAATACCCAGCAACAACATGATGTGCTGAAACATTTCATTAGCAAAGTGTTGGCCGTTATCTGACCGCAACACTTCACACACACCCCACCTGGGGAAAACCTCTCTCACTAGAAATTTAGCTGCTCTGAACGCATCTGCATGTGAGCAGGGTCCGGCCTCGATCCACCTGGAGAACGGGCATACCACTACAATCATATACCTATTTCCTTGACATACATTGATCATATCAAGGTAGTCAATATGAATGTGCAGGAAGGGTCCCTCTGGCCGGGGTATAGTACCTTTTATCACTTGCAGCGTGTGGCCGGCCGTAAACTGTTGGCATGTGAGGCAATTGCTGATAAAATTTGTTACATGAGAATTTAACTCGGGGCAGAACCAGTCTTCCCTAATTCGTGCTGCAATTACTTCCTTTCCTGTATGAGCTGGGTGCTGGAGCTGGGCCAGGGCGGTGTTCAACAGTGCCAACGGCATGACCACCTTTCCGGTGTTATTTTGACGCCACAGTACGTCAGTTGGGCACATCGTACATCCTCTTTTTACCCATAGTTCCTTTTCTGCCATTGGTGCGGCTGCCTGTAATTCCATTATCTGTGTGGCTGGGAGATGGGTGTCTTGAGGATCATTGATTACTTCAATTAGTTCTGCTAACAAGAGAGCATGTTGCACTGGGGTGCCATCAGCTCTCCTAAACCCCCTTCTCTGCCATTTTATCAACCCCGAGTGGACAGTTGACGTGACATATGCGCTGTCAGAATATATAGTAACTCTTTTGTCAACGCTTTCCTTCAACGCCAAGATCAGTGCAACCAATTCTGCTGCTTGAGCCGAATAATGCTGTGGTAACTGCACACATTTCATCGGGACATACATCAAATCTTCTGTCATTTTAACAACTGCTGCCCCAGTTCTCCTTATCCCATCACGTTGGTCTATTGTTGATGACCCATCAATAAACAAAATGTCTCCACCATTGAGTGCATCCTCTTCAACTTTTCTAGTGCATGAATACATTTCGATAGTCTGTGTACAATCGTGAGCATAATCACCTTCCTCAATAACTTCCGCTATAAACCTTGCTGGGTTAACTGTACTACATCTGACAATTGACCGTTCAGGTCTAGACAAAATGATCTCATAACCTGACGCCCTCTGCGTGGTTAGTGTGGACTTAGGCTTATTCAATATTGCAAACAGCGCATGCTCCACAAATAGTGTGGTTGGGAACCCCATTGTAATCGATGATGATTTCTCTACCGCAAATGCAGCTGCGGCGAGACTCTGTTCGCAAGGGAAATTACCTAACATAACAGGGTCCAAGTGACCGCTGTAGAACGCTATTGGCTTGTGTCCCATGCTGGTTTTCTGAGTCAATATTGCTTTCATTATGGCTGAATCGCAATGTGAAAAGATAAAGAACTGCCGTTCATGATCTGGGGTGGCTAGTACTGGAGCAGTGGATATGGCATGCTTCAACTCGTCAAATGCCTCCTTCATTTCCCTTGTCCACCCCAATGTTTTGTCCCCTTTGTGTGCTTCTCTCAATGCTTCAAGTAGGGGTCCTATGTATGAGCTGTAGTCAAAAACCCATGCTCTACAGTAGTTGCACAATCCCAGGAACTGCTGCAGCTCCCTCACCGTTTGTGGTAGTGGCGTGTTTGATATAGCTTGTGCTCTTGTGGTGCAATCTTTCTTCCGTGTTTGGATATTAGTTGACCAATGTATAATACCTGTTCCTGACAGTACTGTAACTTTTCTTTGTCTACCTTGTAACCTTTTTCAGCCAATACTGTCAGCATTTTCAATGAGTCCTCCCTGCACCTTTTCTTGCTTGTGCTGCAAATTATTATATCGTCAACATATTGCAGCACCGTACTTTCCAATTCAACGTTTCCCAAGTCCATCTGTATTACTTTATTGAAAATTGAGGGTGACTCGCAGTACCCTTGTGGTAACCTGGTGTGTTTCCATTTTGTGTTTCTGTATGTGAAGCTTGTCAAGTTTTGTGAATCTGGGTGCAGGAGTATTGAGAAAAAGGCATTTTTGAGGTCAATCACTGTGAACCATGAGGCCTCTGCCGGAATTCCACATAATATTGTTGCCGGGTTTGCTGCTATGGGGTATTCTGCTTCTACAATGTTGTTCAAAGGTCTGAGGTCCTGGATAAAACGCCAAGACCCTCCTTTAGCTTTGCGCACTGGGTACACGGCCGTGTTACATGGTGATTCTGATGGTACCAATATGCCATTATTTATTAGGGCCGTTATGGTTTCGTATATGCCCTCATCTGCCTCTTTTGATAGTGGGTATTGTTTCACTCTATCTAGTATTGCACCCTTTTTCAGCTTTATTCTTACTCCCGCGATACTCTTTATGCAGCCCACGACATAGGGACTGGTGGTCCACAGTGATGTTGGAACTTTTGTCATATCTTCCTCGTAAAAGGGAACTGGGGTAGATGCGGGTGCTTCAAGTGCCATGGCCATTTTCTGTGCCACTTGCTTATATGTCACTCTTAGCCATATATCTACACTCATCATGAATACCATTTCACCTTCTTCTTTGTCTTTTGAAAAGAGCTCCTTATCGGACACCTGGGTGAGCCTGCATCCCTCAGCCAGGGCTATCACTGCCCTCCATGCTCTCCCTTCCCGGTCTTGGGCATGTACTGCGATATTATCAGCAGTTGCTATTATACTCTTGATGCTCACCGAAATCACCTTCCCTTCTGGTTCATTGGCTGGTGTCTCGGGCCTGAACAAATATGCTGCTGGCCTCCTCCAGATCTTTCCCTCTATTCCTGGCATCCAGGCGAATGCCATGTCTGTTCCGTACTGGAACAGTTCGCCATCCACTGGCTCAGCCCGAGTTACTGTCTGTCCACAGTATGCTTGCAGTATTTGTCGTGCAGTGAGCATGTCTATTCCTGGAGTGGAACAAATTATGCCATCCTCCGTGAAGGAGATTGTCATATTTAGCCGGCTCATTATGTCCCTCCCGAGTATGTTCACTGGTGATTCCCTTGAATACAGGAGCGGGACAGACATGTCATAATCTCCAATAGATAAGGAGATGTTATCAGTAAAGGGAACCAACCCCTTAGCCCCAGAGAATCCTTGGGTGTTCATGGCCTCACCTAACATCTTAAATCTACCCTCCCTTATGCAAGACCGGGTTGCCCCAGTGTCAACAAGGAATGATAATTCTTTGTCACCTATCGTTACCTCAATGCGTGGTTCCTCCGCACTATTAGGTGTTATCGACAGGATGGACACACCAAGGACATATGTGGGCTGTCCTATTGTGGGTATAATGACTGACCACTTCCTGTGTAAGGGTTGTGTCCCAGGAAAGTCACCCTTCCCAATTGTGTTTGTTGTAGCTGTGTATCGGTGGAGGTTACCTTACGGTCCTGTATTTGAGTGGGCTGCTGCACTGGCTGCACTTGGTGTTGTTGTGTTATTGCTAGCTGTTGTTGCGGTAGTGAATATGTCTGTGGCTGTTGTTGTGTTACTAACTGTTGCTGTGTGCTGCTCTGTGGCAGCCCCTGCAGTTGTTGGTAACCCTGCTGCTCCCTTGTAGGCCCTTGTTGTCCTTGTTCCCCCCATGCTGGAGTGGAGGGTCTCATTCTACATGTACGTGACATGTGTCCTAACATTCCACAAACCCAACATACAGGTGGTTCCCTGGTCTTCCATGGGAAATTTCCTGCATTATCCTGGTACACTGGTTGCCCAGTGGGGTAGAAGCTTCGGCATCCTCCCCCTTGCTGTGGTGCAGGATAGCCATATCCCCTCCCCCTCATCATTCCTCCCCTTCCCCTGATGTTATTATAATATCCAGTTCCTGATGCCATGTATCCTCCTCCCATGTTAGTGGCAGCTGTTGTGTTATAATTTGTGGTGATTGTGGTAGTGGTGGTGTTTGTAGTTGTGAGGGATCCTGCGCGGCCACTCCTTGCGTGGGTTTTGGTGTCATTGTTGTTGGTGTAGTTATTAGTGCACCTTCCATGGTGTACTTAGTCAGTTTTTTCTGCACTAATTTAGCCTCTTCCGCTTTTCTATCGTCTTCCTTTTGTTTCATCTTTTCTTGCCACGTCCTACAATGGTGTACTATTGTCAGTTGTATTTTCGGCAAAGCCTTTGCTTCCATCCCCACTACTTTCTTCAATTGTTTTTGTACTGCCTCCGGGAGCCCTTGTATTAGTATGTGGTAAAATATTGCCGGTGTCTTGTCCCATTGCTCTCTCGTTTCCATACGCCACTTCTCCTGAATCTCCTGGATATAATCAACAGGATCTTCATTCTCACGCATCTTGCGTGACGTAATTGCTCCTATGTCTGAGGTGTCTGGGTATTGTACCCTCAGTGCTTGCCATAATGCATGCCTGCAATTCACAAATGGCGGCCCGTCATGTGATGTGTTCGTTATTGTGACCCCGGGGAAACCCGCTCTCTTCCAGATGTCATCTGCCGCATCCCCTAATATTGATATTAGTAGGCCCTTCACGTCTCCTACTGCTAGTTTCTGTCCTGCAGTGTGTTTTTCCATCTCATATATCCATTTTCCCGCTCCTCCACTTAGTGATGGGAGCCTACACTTTATATTTTCCTTATCTGCATGCTTCCAAGGGACCTATTGTGGTCTAACTCCCCCTCTCTCCAATAGTGGCATTAGATTGTGTCCCATCTGCCCCCCCAGTTGTCGCGGTGTAGAGTCCGTATACCCCTCCTCTTCTTCTGTGTCGTCTACATCATCTGTTATGTCCATATTTCCCCCGCTCATTGCGGTTTCCCTTCATCTCTTCCCCTTCTCTTATTATTTCCTTTATTTGATGTGGGTGTGTGTGTCCGTTCTTCCTGCCTGCGTCCGGGGAGATCTCTAAGCCTGCCCACGTAGGGGGTGTATTCAGGAGCGGGTGTGGGCGGACATGTTGGACGGGATGATGCGGGTGTAGCTGCACGTGTTTGCCTTCCCGCCATTCCTTGTTCTTTCTCCTCACTCCCCCCCCAGCTCTTCCTTCCTTCTGCATGCCCATGGGGATTCCCTGTTGGTGCGGGTGATGTACAATTTGTCTAAGCTTTCTCTTTCGCCGCTTCTTCCTTCTCCCCCATTCCTTCTTCTTCCTCGCTGCAAAAATCATCCAGCAGCGACAACCCCCAATCTGTCTTTTCCCCCTAATCGTCACTGTTTTTAAATCTATTAAATCCGTTCCTCCCACTTCTTCTTTACCAATTGCTCCCCTTTGTGCTGATGTTGTTGCTACTTCTGCGTCCCTGCGTACATATTTCCTTACCCCACTCTCTCCTTTCCTATCTCCTCTTTCCCCTTCCCTTTTCTCTACTATTTCACCACCTATTTCCTCCCTTTTCTTTTTTAATTCCTCCATCACCTCACTACTCACCTTCTCTAATATCCTTTCTTCCTCTCTCCTCCTTTCCCATCTCTCTCTCTCCCTTTCTAATATGCTTTCTATTACTTTCCCTTCCTCGTATTTCTTGGTGGTTTCTGATAGTATTTTCCTCTTCCAGATTTCCATTTCCTTTTCTTTCTCTTCTTTCACTCTTTTCCTGTCACGCTGTGCTGCTCCAGATACCCTTTCTGCTATCGCCTTCATCCTTTCAGCTTCCCTCTTCCGTTCTTCAGTTCGTTCCCTCATTTTTTCTAACTCATCCTTACTTTCCTTCCTTTCCCTCCTTCTCTCTCGTTCCTCCCTCTCAAGCTGTTTGATCGGGGCGTTTTGCTCATTCCTTAACTCCGCCAATCGTTCCTCCAACATCTCCTCTTCTGCTCGTAACAGCTCCCCTTCTTTCTTTTTACCTTCTTCCCCTTTTATTTCACTGCTACTCTCATCGTCCTCATTCATTTTCCTTACTACCTCCTTCTCTTCTCCCGTTAATGTCCCTCGCAATTTTAGCAGCACCTGCGCAGCCACCCACTCGTCATGTCCTATGGTTGGGATTGGTTCTTCACTAGTCTTCCCTTCCCATGCGTGCATCTTCGTATATGTTGGGCCCACCGCACTTGTCACCTCCCCCCCTGTGTAGACACCTGTAGCTGTATATGGTGGTGGGCTGTACGATGGGTTCAAATACCCCTCAGCCGCTGTTAGTTGTTGCCTTACCACTTCTCGTAGTTCCGTTACAGGATATAAGCCCCCTTCCTCCTTTTTCACTACTTTTGCTAAAAGCATGTCGTCAGTCAGTTCCTTTTTTATTTCTGTTTCATTTACGATGCTAAGCTTTTCCTCCCCCTCTCGGCCTCTTCCCGCGCACTGTGTGCTTCCAACCTCCTTTTCCCCATTTCCTTCTTCCTCCTTAATCTTCTTCTCCTCCTTCGTTTCCTCCACAGTGAACATTCCGGTTGGTCCTGGTCGGGACCCCTGGAACATCCTCCATAAGTTAAACACCTCCACGTGGTGCGTCAACGTCTTCCCCTTGTATGTGTTATGTATATGTGTCAGTAGCGAGTGTTGGACGTATGGGTCGAAACTGCCGTTAGGCAGCCAGGGTGTCGTCATTTTGTTGTCCGTCCCTTGTGTCCATTCTATGCTGTATTTGATCAGTTTTTCCCTATGGGGTGATAGTGTTTTACATATATGCTGTAGTGGGGTAGTGAGGGTGTTCCCCCACCCTCCCGATTCTAACCCGTATGACATGGTTACACTGTGTTGTTAGCTCCCTTCAGTATAGTAGTCATTACCTGGCTCCATAGTTTGGGGACTTGCGACCGTCCGCTAAAAGAAACTCAGTCAAATATGACAATTGCAGATGTGTTACCTGGCCCCGTAGTTTGGGGACTTGCGACCGTCCGCTAAAAGAAAAACAGCCAAATATAATGCTTGCAAGTATGCTGTCTTTTCCCTGTCTTTGTTTTTCTTCCTTACTACCGTTACGGCCCCCTACGGCCAAGGTGCACGAAGCCCCCTGCGGCTGCTTGCCCTGTGTGACGTGCTTATACAGCCATCCCACTTTTCTCCTCCCATCCTCCTCCTTCCTCACTCGTCGTGGCTGGCGTTCTTCGTGCACGGTCACTTCCCCCTCTCCACCTGTCCCGGATTTAACGTGGCCGTCAATCTCCTTCCCCACCCCCTCACCACTATTCACTTCCCCACCACTCTTCAACAATGCTATGTGGTTGAGGTTTCCTATGAAAGCCCTACGGGTGACGTCACCGACCTCTTCCAAAACTATCGGTAAGATCTTTTACACTTCAGAAAGCTCGAAATAAGTTTTGCTATTTGTCCCCGTTAACCCCACAGCTGTCCTCTTCTCGCGCCTGTCCAACTCCCATTCACTTCACCGTCAACACTAATTTATCAAATCTTCGGCCCGCACCCCTTAGTAACACCTCCCACCGCCCTTATTTCACTCCTCCCCCCTCCCTCACAATCTCACATAGCTTGTTGGGTGTGACATACTCACCAAGTTCTCTTTATGCGGGGCCGCTCGACTGTGTGCACCCCTCCAAGTGGCTCGCCACCTCCCCTCATCTGGACCACGTCTGGACACTCGCCAACCGCGGGCGGGATACTTCTCAACCGGCTCCCGAGGGCCAATATCAGGATTGCGCTGTCCGGTCTTCTCGCAGTTCCGCGATGGTCCTCTAGTCCTCAAAAAGGGGGCAGCGGCAGAGGGGGCCGCGCCGCCGGGCCTCCTCGCAACGAGAGTACTTGGAAAAATAAAAAGGTAGATCGTAACCAGATCTCACCAGTGCCTCCAACTTGTCGGGGTGTTTCTCCCGGGGTCGGCTGGGCTGTCCGCGGACCTCCGGGCTGGGAGGCCCCAAATCCTCCTGTGTTCCCCAAAAATGAGTATGAGACACACGCAAGAAGCAAGGTGGTTCTGCTGTTTATTGAACAACGGCAGGGATGGGTCTAGGATCGTACGCGTCCGTCCAGACTCTCAAAGTTCGTGCGGCTCGCAGGCCCTTTTTGCCTCAGTATGACGCGCTACTTGCATCACCTGGGAAAGTTAGCGAAAAACCTATCGCTACTCTGGATTGGTTCCTCGAGTGGTAGGGTTAGTATAGCATACATATAGAGAACATTATTAGTGGTTGAGGGTCAGTCAGGTGGTATACTTGGGTTGTCCCTTCTATTAGATACTTGAAAATTGTTACACAAAGACCCCTAATGATTGGCTAATGTTAGTGGCGTCAGTGATGAGTGCCCCATGTTCTGATTGGTCCACTCACGAGCCCCCCAGCCTGGGACCATCGTTGTTCCCAGCTCGCTTTGTACCTGTCACTAGCAACAATATGTAACTATGTGTTCGTGCAGACAATGCGCGGATTTGCTCATAGGCCTGAGAGCAGACCATTCCCATCACTGTAGGTGTCCATTGGGTCATTTCATTGTTGCAGCCTGTGTCCCAGACGTGGGACCCAGGCAACGTCTCCCTCGTGGGTCTGGCACCTTGTCAGGTTGGCTTGGTCACGTGAGGAGAGACCATGGCTGAGGCAAAATTCTGCACATTTAAAGTTGTATTTGCTTCTGCGTGCTTGGCTTTGCTTACAGGTGTGACCTTGGCGTCGGCTGGTAGCATACGAGTTGCAACATCGCTCCCTTGGCTGTCAGCTCTCGCTGGGCTCGTTCTGCATGGTCAGTAATTGTACTCTTGCTCGTTCAGTGTTCATGGCGGCTCTTGCTTGCGGCCTACTTGGACCTGGTTCATAGGTAGGGATGTGTAATGCACGGCACCTGTGTGGCGGTGCGACATGGCTTCATAGGCAGTATCATGTCTTCGTTATATTTTCATCACAATGCAAGGGTCGGGAGAAGCGTCAGCAAGTGTGTAAGCGAGTGCTTTGTGCGTTTTGCGTTTCTGCATTTCGGAAAACCTAAGTGAAAAATAATAAAGATGCGCGTCAGTGGGTGTATCCGTCACCTACGTCATAGCACTGATTATATTCTTCGTGTGGGTTGGTGTGTGAGTGTCCAGTGTGCATGGTGGCACGTGTGTTCTTGGCAGTTGGCTAGGTCATCATGGCATCTCTAACGATGTGGGTGCTTGTTGTTAAGGTCTTAGTCGAGTTCATCCATGCCGCAGGTGTCGGCTTGAGTAGGGCAGGCTGGTGGGCATGTCTGTATGTTCTTGAACCAGGGTATTTGGTCGTCTGGTAGGTAGGCGAATTCATCTCGTGGTGGGTGTCTAGGCCGCGATCCTCTGGGCCATGGTCACGAGGAAATTGGGGGGAGCTTTTTCTCCCATTCTCCTACTTCAAAACGAAATTGTAAAAGGTGACTGTTTTGGGCACGTTGTGCACACCAACTTAGTGTGCACGTTGTGCATGTTGTGCATAACCAGTAGTCATCGTAGTGCCTGCATCTGTCATAGCCATTGTCTCCAGCAGCTTATTAATATTTTCTTTCTTTGTATTTATTTGAAGGTCCTGCACTAAGTTGGCTCCGCCCCCTAGTGAGCAGGTCCCGCTCTGTTTGCTCAAAAGCCCACGTCCCAGCGCACCCGCGCGCGCACCCGGCAAGTACTACAAGTACTGTTTGCTGTGCCGGCAGTCTGCGCGTGTAAGGACTTGGTCTGTAATGCATTTAATTGAAGCGCTTCCATTCCGAACTCCCGCTGTTGCCCGCTGTTCTGGTCTGTGTCCACTGGGGGGACATCTTATTCAGTAACACCCGGATTGCCTGGACAAACGAAATAGTAAAAGGTGACCGTTTTGGGCACTTTGTGCACACCAACTTAGTGTGCACGTTGTGCACGTTGTGCATAACCAGTAGTCATCGTAGTGCCTGCATCTGTCATAGCCATTTTCTCCAGCAGCTTATTAATATATTCTTTCTTTGTATTTATTTGAAGGTCCTGCACTAGGTTGGCTCTGCCCCCTAGTGAGCACGTCCCGCTCTGTTTGCTCATATGCCTACGTCCCAGCGCACCCGCGCGTGCACCTGGCAAGTACTACAAGTACTGTTTGCTATTTGCGGGTCGCCGGGTCCTAGGTTATTAATTCCTGGGGTGTCCTCTCGTTTACCTAGTGCGTAAGTGGGGTAATGTGGTCTATCTGTTCATTTGTTTATTTAATTTAATTTAGTTTTCATTTTAAGTTTGTTGATTTTTTTTGGAGTCATTCTTAAATTTATTTATTTGTTTAGTTCCTTTAATTCATTATTGCAGTAGGCCTTTTGCTGAATGCTACCCTATACCCTGACCACCAGTATGCCACCCATTTTGGAGACACGAGCAAAACTGGTTGATCCGGGTCGTGATAATGCATCTAGAAAAGCCTTTCTTCAAACTCGGCTAACGACCCTACTCCCAAGTGTTGGTTGTACAACCACTCAGCGTTCAGCTTCAGTTTCTGATGACATTAGATTGTGTTCAAGTGAGAGATCAGTACCCGAGGGCGAGGGAAATGTTGTCCAGTTGCTTCCCACGACTCAATCTGGCCCTGTGGTGGCATGCACAGTAGTACAGCCGCCTGCCACTAAGAACTTTGACTCCTCTCACACAATAGTCCCTGATCTCACTTATAATGAAAGCAGTCTATATGGCGCCACCACAGATACCACGATAATGGCTGCCTGTCTTGCTGAAGACATACAGCCCTCGTCATCCCTTTTACCAGGGGACAAGATGCCTCAACCTGTATTATGTTCTGTTTTGGCCCAACAAAAACTGAGGTAAGCTCATGCTCACTTGAAAATGATCGGAGAAATTGAAGAGGAGGACATTGAACTCATGAACCTTACTAACAGAACTAATGAAAACCACAATTGTGTTCACCATGCACTCCTATTGATGATTTTTGTGTATCTGGATAAATGTTAAATAGCACAATAGTGCTTTTAGGACAATTTAAGGTGCAGGGGAGATAATTGGGTTCTTTCCTGATGAGAATGCATGTGAATACAATATATTGAATTATGATTGACTTTGAATATATATTATCATATAGATATATGTTTTGTTGAAATTTCTCTTTAGGTGTGATACATTTTGTTCAATATGCCCCTGAAGAAGAGATGAACTTCTCGAAACACGTTGGGCCAACTATGAATTATTGAAAATTAAAGAAACTGGAAATACCTACAATTTATGTGTGGAGGTTCTTCATTGAATACTAAAATGTTTTTTGTGCTTTAAACTAAATAATAAGTATTGCAAAGTATGTATACACATATTTGGTGTATCTAAGTCATATTAATAATTGGGCTCTATTTGAGCTAGCAAAAGTGTGCAGGGGACGGGAGTTCCTCTATTAGGAACTTACTTTGTTTTAACAGAACTAATGAACCATCCAACAAAGTGTTATATATTTGCTCAAACACTGGTGATTTAATTCAACTTGAACCACGTAATAAAAGCTATTCTAGTGCAAATTGTGAACATCTATCACCTGTGCTGTCTCAGGGTGAAATGCCTCCAGTGGAGCCAACAGTGTCACCTATAAATGGCGCAAATCCTCCCATAGAATCTATTGATGAATCAGTTTCATTCATAGCGCCCACACCGAGACAACCACGTTTTGATCAGGGTGCTCGAGTGTCCGACTTCTTTTTGAAGCCGGTTTACAAGGAGAGGTGTTCTTTTCTGGAAGCTCCGGCCCTGAACAACACGTTGGCTGCCATGAATACAGCCTTAATGGCCGTTGCAAAATTATATGAGGGTCTGGATTTGAAAGTTTCTAAACAGACTGCTTGTACGAACAATTGCTCTTATTACAATCAAAGATCAAGTTTCAACCCAAACCACCCTCTCAAGCTCTTGAGCTGCTGAGCTCCAAACTCTCACAAGCAGCATTTACGCAAACATCTGAGACCGACTGCATTACCTCTTTATCTATGCAGTCGAAAACAGGACCTAATAAGCCCAGTGTGTTGGTGAGAGACCAATGTCCTATCATCATTGCAGAATCCAATTCTATTGATAACTCCTCTAAGATATCAGAGGTCTCAGCAATTGCCGCTGTGGTGGTGCCATCTGGTTCTATTGTTGCAGCCTTTCCTGTGTCTGCGGTCAATTCTAAGCAAAATCGGCTTTCTCAAGTTCCAGCCCCAACAAATGTATTTGATGTATTTAGCACGACAGCTGCTAAATCTAGCAGCTCACGACCAAGTAAAACAAGGAAAGTGCAACTGGCTAAATCTGAAATACTTAGCCCAAAACCACCAGTAGGGTCCAAATGGAAGAATTTAATGGACTCGTCCTTGGATCAGGCGCATGTGTCTTCTTCTGAGTCTAGTACTCATGTTCTAAATGTAGTTCCAACGGTTGTGGCGCTAGTGCCGCACAAACGATTGGATGATTTAGTGCAAATGGTGGAATGCAGTGATGAACAACGAGTACCTCAGACAAAAGTATCAGAGGTCACTTCATCATTGTCCTCTGTAGTCACTGCAACAGCCATAATTGAGTCTCATGACCACGCCTCCACTGCCCAGGGATTACCTATCTTGGCTGAGATTCAGACACAAATACAGAGATCTATGGAATCATACATGAAGCTTCTCCCAAATCAGTCCTCACAGACGGCAAGGGACGAACAATGTGTTACCGAACAACCAATGACCTCGGGTTCCCAGGCTGACTCCCACCTCTTACAATCTGATACTTTACAAAGTATCCAGGTGACTGACCATACAACCCAGAGCTCAGTGAATATTGATGCGCCCCGAAAGCTGATTGTCCTACAAATACTTTACATAAAGAGATCAGAGCCTTAGTGCAGGCGTATCTGGCACTGAATTCTAAAGTTAACCCACAGGCAAAGCATGTACAACCACCACTATCATTTCTCCCAGTGTCAATTTCAAACTTGGCTCCAGTATCTCGACAAGAGATACGGGATGAAATTAAAGCGTCCATTGAAGCCTTCGTTCAGCATCAAATGAGACTAATCAATATGTAATGACAGAAAAAGGGTTTCCTTCACTTAAAACCTTACTAAAGGGGCCACAGCCAGCCGCCTCCAATTATCAGGAAAGGCGGGCACGATCCCCAGCAAGATTGCCAATGCAGATAAGAGAGCGATCCGCCCAGAATAAGGCAAAGAAAGAGCGAACTCATCATCGCTTTATTATTAAGTGTCGAGACACACCATTCAAGACTTACGATCTAAACCGGTCTAGTGTACTTAACATCTGTGCAGAATTCCAGCCCTATCCGTCATATCATCACTGGATATTGAGCAGATCGAATTCATAAATCACACTGATTTGTCTGTAGCTCGACTATATATTTGATCATCCTTGGTGGCTGAGACCTTGTGGCAGGCCAGAATGGTTCTGTTTGATTTGGGATTCAGTCTAACGCAAGAAACCTTATCTGGTCCCCCTATGTTACAGGGCCATATGTCTCGAATTTTCACTTCAACTTGCAATAGTTCACCCCACCAAGAGTTTGCGGAACAAATCAGGCCTGCATAACCATGCCCAGATATAAAAACCTTAAGTGTGGTCTCCTTGAACACCCGAGGGCATCGCCACCTTAATTCCGCTACTATTGGGGGTCTGACTGACATCGATATTATTGCCCTCCAGGAAACCTGGCTCCTATGCCACCAATCTGGGACTCACATGCCATATTGTTTACACCAGCAGAAAAAGGTTTCTTCGGCAGACCAAAAGGAGGGCTATTAATAGCAGTGAAAAAAAATGTGGGCTAGTATTGACCACTTGTAAGTCTCTATCTCCATCATTTCAAGTGCCTAAACTATCTAACAGCCATCAAAAAATAGCAATTGACAATATTTATTGGTGCTCCAACACGTTGAAATCTGAGGATTTCTTTAATCAGCTTGTGAAAATACTAGATGCATTAGCCCTAGAGGTCGGATTGATGTACATTGTAATACTAGGCGATCTCAACTTGCATCTCATTACAGAGGGGGAATTGGAATTAACAGGGGATGGGATTATCTGGTCTACAATTATGGCAGAGCGCAACTTCTTGATGCTAAATGGAAATGTGGGGGGTGATTGCCCCACCCAGGCAACCTGGCAAAGAGGCGCTCAGCATGCTATAATAGACTATATTTACATCAATGCAAAAGTATTTAATTGTGTCCAAAAGTTGGAGGTTATTCACACCGACTTAAGTGATCACCACAAACTAAAGCTATCAATGGAGATTAGACAACCCCATGCGATACAGTGGACGAATGCAAACATAACAGATATTATAGTGAACAATGGGGGCAATAGACTGAACTGGAATAGAGAGAAATTAAGAAGCCTAGATCATAATCTTAGGAAAATGTATCAAAGCCCTGGTCTCCTGGAAAAAGATTATACAACTGCCATGCAGATGTTCAAACGAGTTGACAGTGGTAACGGGTTGATTAAACAACAACATATTCATGTCTTTGATTTGGATATAAAATATAATAAAGCTGAGCTAAAATGTGAAATTTGACAGTTACTATAGTCAAATGAGGCAGATACAGCTAAAAAAATCAGATCACTAAAGCAGAGATACAAAAAATGGCTTAAAACAAGAAGAGCTAAGCTTTATGAACTGGAGGGGGCATCCATGCTGAAGCAACTTGTATTGAAATCTACAGCTGGTATTTGGGCCCTGCTTAATCACACCTCCGATACACCCCAACTCGTTACCCAGATAAACTCGATATCACCTGAGACATGGCAGATGTATTTTCAAAAATTATATCTTTCTCCCTTCTCTGACATGTGATAGTGTTTCCATTTGACCACAGTACCCGGTGGATTTCCATTTGACATTGATGATATAAAACTCTGCATCACAAAATTGAGTTCCTCCCGAGCAATAGGTCCTGATGGTCTGCATAATGCTATGTTAACAATGCATGTCAATGAGTGGGCAGGTATTTTCTATCGCATCTTTGCTCAAGTATTCAAATCTGGCTTTATTCCCGAGACTTGGAAAAAGTCTATCATCCTTCCCATCTTTTAAAAAAGGTGATCGAGAGAATCCTAGGTCCTATAGACCAATAGCGCTATTGGACTGCCCAGGTAAACTGTTTGCCAGGCTGCTCTTAAAGATATTCAATACTTGGCTACATGATAAGAACCTTCAAGATCCATTCCAGACAGGGTTCTTGCAGGGTATAGGTACTGGAGTTAACATCATCACTCTATCAAGCCTCATTCAGAGAGTGTATCAACGGAAACAGCCCCTGTATCTTGCATTTATCGATTTTAAAATGGTTTTTGATGCCGTTCCAAGAGAGCTTCTGTACAAAAAAACTGGCTGATGCTAACTGTCCATGGAACATTCTGAAATGGATCCTTCAATTGCATACTAATACCTCGATCTAGGTCAGGTTGACTAATGGCGGACTGCTAACTTCTCCGGTCGCAACTGCCAGAGGCCTAAAACAGGGATGTTTACTGGTATCAGCATTATTTAATTTCTTTATTTCAGATATTCACCAAGCCTTTGCTAAATTGATTTCTGACTCTCCGAAAATCATGGGGGTCCAAATTCAATGGTTACTATATGCCGACGACATGGTGTTAATGTCGCATACCCCTAAAGGTTTGCGACATCTACTGGGTGCCCTGGATTTATATATCTAAGCAAACTGCATAACCATCAATACTGCAAAGACAAATATAATCCAATTTGGCACTAGAAAACAAAGTCTTGCCCAGCTTCACTGGCCTCTGCAAAATTGTAAGATCACTGTCACCAATGTTTATGTGTACCTGGGTATGATTATATCCAATCAGTGCACACTCGACCAGTATAACAAACAAGGGTTGCATAAATTACAAATGTCCATCTCACAAGCCCATATTATTAAAGCGAGATACTGTAAATTTTCCTTTTTACCAATACTCACTTATTTCAAATTAAAAGTTGTACCTGTTATTCTCTATGGTGCGGAGACCCCGAAAATAATGTTGTATTCTTACTGGGCCTTCAGAGAAGGTCGATTCTGGAGGCAAGTTTTAAATTTGCCAAACTCACAACCTCTACCACTTTTAAGATATGAATTGGGCCTAATTTCGGTTTATGCAGTTTACAAATGGAATTGTGTGCATTATATCGCAAATGTCTATTGAATCAATTCACAAAAGGGATCACCAACATTATTTCCACATATTTATTGAGTTCAATGGATATTTTTCCGGAAGTATGGCATCTAAAAATTCAATCCATTCTAGAAAAGGCCCAGATAGATTCAACCTTGTTAATGGAAAACCCAAATAGAGCGAAAATAAAAATCTGGGAAGCAGACTGGATCCATACACGTCTCGCATTTGCCAACTATAAAAACTTTGTGGAATATCCGTTTGAATTGAAACGTTACAATACTGTGGCAGATTATATGGTGAGGTCACCCAGCCCTAGCCATCGAAATGGCTTTATGAGATTCGGGCTAAACCTATGGTCGACAAATGATGTGTTGAACAGACGTAGCAATTATGGCATTGTTCTGCCCTGTCGATTCTGTAAACAGCATGCAGAAACTCTCAAGCATTTATGTTCAGAATGTGATAAATTATTATTGGTCCGTTGTGTTCATTTTAAGCATTTATTCACGGACCAGCAGGTCTTGACCTCAAAAAACTTATGGGACCTATTATTTTATACCAAAAGAAAGGCAGTAAGATATGCTGTTGTAAATTACTTGTATCAACTGAAAATAGCAAAGTATGCAACGACAAAATGATGATTGTTTTGTTTTTTTTATATCTAAAATTTGATGTTTTATTATGATGATTTGGATTTCATTGTAATTTTCTAAGATTAATGTGTTTTTTTTCTTAATATGTTAATATTCATTTATTTTATTATTGTAACATTTTTACCCTCGTATATGTTTTAAAGTTGAAAGGTCTCAAATGTTTCGCAACCAAAACATAAATAAATAAATGAAAGGTACTTTCACTTATATAATTTCTACTATACTGATACGTTGGTGATTGAATAACGAGGGAGTTTGCAATCTGGGGAGCTGTGTTGGGTTGTCTCTCCATTCAAAAGAAACTGACTTTGGATGATTTGGTTGTATTGAGTGGAAGAGAAGTCACGTGTGTACATGCTGAATTGGTAAGAGGGAGGGGGCTAATTCAAATGTCATTCATAGGTTGCAAGGCTCGCATTTTACGCCTAGATTTGTTAGTTTTAAGGTAACTGAAATATTTACAGTATTCAAGGAATTTAGAATTAAATGAACACTCATTATGAAGCTACTGGGTAGGACTATTAGCAGGTTGCTGGAAGCTCATTACTCTTAGCTGAAGTTTGGGTCACCAGTACACTGTTAAATCGTTAATGCTGTGAGAGAAAAAGAGCAGGTTATGTTACTTGTTTTGGAGCAATGAAATGAGCCAGCAGTGAGTTGATCTGGCGTCTTTTCCAACATGCTGTTATTAAATATGTCTTTCCTACTGATGGAGGGGGTGCATACAATCTAAATGCAGGGCGGACTCAGGAGATGCAGCTTTGAGAATATGCATGGTGTTAGGGGAAGACCTCGGATGTCTATGTCAGCCCGCCTGTGGTCAAAGTATTTTCACCAAACAATGTAAAGGTTTTGGTCATACTGTATGGGAGGAAAGGTCTCTAGGACCGCCCTCCCCTTCATTTCTCACCAACCTGAGGCATATGACTTGCCAGCAGCCATCTCTGCACCTGGGCCTGGGATGCGGGATGTCAGCGGGTCAACACATGGGGCTGCACGGCTCACCCTGTAGCATGATACAGACTCCATTTTGTGATAAACCTAGACTCCATTTTCAACATAATAATCTCAGCCTCAGTAGCACAAGCGGCCTGCAGGGGGCAGCTCTCCCCACCCGACCCCCCATGGCGGCTCAGCTGAAGGCCTATTCTCACGGGAGACTAGGAGCGAACAAGCTACATTACAAACACTGTATCTTTCACCTTCCGCAGTACATCATTGACCTAATGATGACCGGACCAAGTGCCAGACATGTATTCTAAGCCCGTGTGCAACGCAGTTTCACCCATGTTGCTAAGCCGTCTGAAAGGACAATAAATTAGCTTCAAATCCATTAGATTGATTGTTCATATTGAAATGAGACGGCCCTCTCACATCCCAGATCACCCACACGTGAAGTTATAAAATAAATGTATATTCAAACCTGCCATTACTAATCAAGGATTATTGTTGCTGCACAATATTTAAAAGCAATGCGTGATATCTCTATGTACGCTATGATTTCCTAAAAATATACAAGTTCATAAGTAGACAATTAATTGTTGCAATATGTACGGGTCTTCAAGGTAATGAGTACCACCCATATTAAAAGAGTTTTGTTTGAAGTATTTGTTTATTCTTTGAGCATTATGTTACAAAAATCAGGTTATAAGCAGAATGTTGCAGACTCCTTCCTATGCTAATACATATGCCAACTGGTTTCAACCTCATTTTTTAATGTCAGTTTTCCTTGTGTGTCCCGCACCCAGATGTAAAACTTTAGCCCTGTGAACAAGACCTTTGTTGGTAGAAATAATTTTTGCAAACATGGTATTCATGATATACGAAAATGTGTAATACATATAATGTTCACAAGCTCGCATGATCTTCGATATATGTAATTATACTGGAATAATTCTGTCTCTCATTTATAATGATGTGCATGTAACCCTATAACGTAGAAGCGTGAGAAGCCGCAGGCCATCTGTCCCATCCCCTGCAGAGCCGTGTACCCAGCCCCCACCTTCCTCCCTCCCTCCCCAGGCTGGGCTGACAATTGAAGGCCCCTGTTTTAATGATGTTGGTATAACCCCAATATACTTTCCCCCACACCCACTGATACACGATGTCACCATAAAACCACTGTGTACCTCCATGCTCTGGTTAAAAGAATTATGGCCAGCAAGGCTCCACATCCTACCGCCTTTTGACGTACCAGCCATGTGCCCCCTGACCTGATATTATTCTAGTTCACCCTAACCTCGACTGACCATGGTGGCAGTTTATTCAATCTTGTACTAACATACTATAAAGAGGTCTCCTACTAACTCTAAAAAAAGCAGAATGATAAAGGTATCCTGACACATGCCCTCTGCTAAGGCACCTGCACTCATGAAGCTGTCCCTTTTGAATAATGTTTTTTTATAATGATGCATTAAGAGCCCCTAAAGTTATGTGCTATTTTTCTTGTGATGTTAGATTAACAACTTGTAGGATTTATATAAGACAATTTGAAGAAGAAGTTAACAATGAATGTGTATGTGTGGCCAAAAGGGAAAAATGCTAGTGCAGCCAAGATGTATCAACTCAAACAGCTCCTGACCCAGTGCTCCACCCTGAAGAGCACAGCTGACCCGTGTACCCCACACTGGCACCACGTGGATCTCCACCAATCCTGGAGCACCGGACTTAAACATTACATAGTGTTCGCCATCCAATCCCTACGATTTATGTGCCCCCTATAGTTTACATCATCGATGATGTGATTTTGTAATAAATATGAATGTTTTTCTATTGTCTGGTAGAGCGCTCTTGGAGTTTGCAGAGTTCTCTGCGTGCCCTATATTGGTTTGGATAAAACTTTAACTTCACCCGCACTTGGTCTTGGTCTCATTCCCATCTGTGGTGTGTCCATTATTGATTCTCATTGTGGAGTTTAAATGCTTTTTTGGGGGAAGCTCATTTTCAAGTGATGACCAACACGTGATTGCGTTCTTTTTGTTCCTTTTGGCATGAGACGTCCCGGCCACAGCGGAGATGCACGGCGCGCCCCCTCAAAAGAGCTTCCCACCTACAGCAACCGGTACGCTTAGACGTGCACATGCAGTAGGGCGAGAGGGTACGGGTCCCACTTCACAAAACCCATAGTCCTGCTCGCCGGAGCCAGTTTTAGTTTAGTTTAGTTTAGTTTATTCATTTGTATTGCGCACAAGACCCAAGGGTATGTGGGCGCAGGAGCAACAAGCTTATTCACAGCTTGGTTACACGTTACAATGCATTACAATAATTACAATAGTACAATAGATGGATGAAACAGTCACAATAAAGGCAGGAGTTTGCGGATTTACAAGTATACATATTTACATAGTTTATAGCAGTGATGTAGGTTGGATGGTATTAGCGGTCATTGTTCTTTATCCACTGAATGTAGTTGCGTCTAAAGTGTGTGTAGGTTTGGGGTGTCCTTAGAGTGGGTGGTAGGGAGTTCCAATGTTGGGCTGCTTTCACCTGGAAGCTATTGCCACCCATTTTGTTGCGTTTGAACCTGGGAACTGTGAATAGATTAGCGTTGGAGGTTCTAATGGGTCTATTGGAAGTGTGTTTACTTATTCTTTCGACTAAGTAACGGGTGCAGCGTTGTTGAAGCATTTGTGTGTTAGTGAGGCAACTTTGAGCAGGATTTTATCTGTAGTGTTGAGCCAGTTATGGGCTCTCCTAATGTTAGAGATGTGTTCTCTCTTGGGGATGCTAAGCACTGCTCTGAGAGCGTTGTTTTGTAGTGTCTGTATTTTATTAGTAACCTGTTTGATAGCTCCTATGTAGAGGGCATTACAATAGTCCAGTTTTGTTAATACTAGGGCTCTGGCTAGCGTAGTGCAGCTCTGGGTGGATAAGAAGGGTTTGGCTGCTCTTATAAGCTTACATGTGTAAGGCGTGGAGGAAGCACTAGAGCTAACCTGTTTCTGGAAGGAGAGGGAGGAGTCAATGTATATTCCTAAGGTTTTCACTTCCTGGCTACTTTGATCGGGTTCCCTTCTATAATGAAGCTGGTTTAGTTGTGGTCCAGTTTGGTTAGGTTTGCGGTGGAACCAAGTATAATGAGTTCAGTCTTGTCATCATTCAGGCATAGACTGCGAGATGCCATCCATGCCTGGATGATGAGGTACACCTTGTTCACCAAGGCCAAATCATGGTTGTAATCTCCCGTCAACGGGATGAGGATCTGGGTATCATCGGCATAACCAGACCATCTAGATCACCAAACAGGGGTTTTGTGAACAAGTTGTACAGTGTAGGGGAGATGCATGAACCCTGGGGGACTCTGCATGTGATGGGGATGGGGTCGGCGGCAGCTGAGGTGGAGAAGACACGCATGGATCTGTTGCTGAGGAATGACTCGATCCAGCTGATGGCTTCTTGGGAGAAGTGGGCGGCTGAGTCCAGGTGATTGCATAAGATTTTGTGATCAACTAGATCAAATGCCGCGGAGAGGTCAAGGAGAAGGAATAGAGCAGTTTTCCCATTGTCTCTAAGAGTGTCAATTTGAGCCTTTAGGTTGATAAGGTCCGTTTCAGTCCCATGTTGGGGTCTGAAGCCTGATTATCGAATACCGAGGAGATGGTTTATTTCAAGGTATTTTTGGATTTGTTGGTAGGCTGTCTTGGAAAGGGACGGTGGTAATAGGTCTGTAGTTGGTGGGGGTGGAGTGGTCAACAGAGGGCTTTTTGAGAATGGGGAGGACCCGGGACTCTTTGAGGTTGCTGGGGATGGTACCTGAGGAGAAGGAGGCGTTGATGAGTCTAGTGATGAACGGCGAGAGATCTCTTGCCGCATCTTTAATAATTTGTGGGGGGCAAAGTTTGCCCCGACAGTTAGATGGTTTTACGCTGAGAATGATTTTTTCCACTTCAAGAGTGGAGACTTTGGAGAAGCTTAAGCGTGTGGGGTTGGGAAGAGGGTGTTGAAGTGTGGGGCACGGGCCGTATTAGTGGAATCTTTCTTGTTTTTAATTTTAGTTTGTAGGCCTGTGACTTTATTGTTTAGGGCATTTTGGACACTGGTGCACCATTGTTTGTCCTTTACACAGGTGTCTGGAGTTAGCACAGGTGTTTCCAATTCTTTAATGATCGTGAACAGCTCTTTGGTGCTGGAGTTAGATTGTGCAATTCTCTGGTTGTAAGGGTTCCATGTGATATTTTCGCCGCAAAAATATCGCGATGCAAAAATATCGCCATATTTATGTGGCGAAAATAACACATGGACCCTGCGGGGGACACCCCTGCATCATTTTTTTATGTGCGGGGGACAACCCCGCAACCCCCGCACCTAATATTTTCGCCACCAAAAATATCACCCATGGCCGTTCCCGACGACCATATGTTCGCCGATATTTTTGCTGGCGAAAATATTACCTGGTACCGTTGTAAGACTCTTGTTTGACAGCTATGATTTCTTTTTCGTAGTTGGACGTTATTTTGTTGAGCAATATTTTGTTATGGTCTGTGGGAGATTGTCTCCAGGCTTGTTCCTTTTTGCATTTTTCTAATCTAAGAGTTTTAAGGTGACTAGAGAACCAATGGTTGAGATGCTTTTTCGGTTTACATTTTCTTAGTTTTAATGGTGCAATGGAGTCTAAGGCTGTGTGCATGGTTTTGTTATAGCCTTCTACAAGGCCGTATGGGTTGGAGGTAGCAGGGAGTTGGTTGAGTGTAGGGAGTATGAGAGGGATTTGTTTTTCCACTGTGATATTTTTTTTACTTCTCGTAGGGATTGCTGAGGCTAGCACATTGTTGGTGATGGGGCTCAAGGCTTTGAGGGTTAAGGAGAGGAGATGGTGGTTGGACCATGGTTGAGGGGAGTTATCGGTGATGGAGGCCGCACAATTGTAGTCTGCTACCCAGTCGAGGGTTCTCCCTTTGTTATGGGTGGGGCCAGATACTTTTTGGGTAAAGCCTAGTTCAGAAAGAGTATTGTTGATGAGGGTAGCTTGGTGATCTTTGTGGTCTTTAAAGCCTCGGTTGAATTACCCTAGGAGGAGGATCTGGGAGGTGTTTTTTAGGTTATTGGTGAGGATTGGACCAAGGTCTTCCTCGAAGGATCCTATTGGTCCGGGAGGTCTGTAGAGTAAGTGAATGTATATCGTTTGGGAATTAGTAGTGGGCAATTTAGCTGTGAGTATTTCACATGATGGGAGGTGGGTAGAGGAGTCAAGTCTAATGTTGAGATGTGTTTTGGCAATTACGGCCAGGCCACTGCCTCTAGAGTCTGTTCTATCCGCTCGGAGGATAATGCAGTCATCGGGGATGGCTAGCGAGAGGGCTGGACCTGTGGCTGCGTGGAACCAGGACTCGGTTATGGCTAAGAAATCTAGATCTTCTGCTAGAATGAGGTCCGCTATATCTGTAGCGTGGGCTATTATAGAGCGTGCGTTAATGATGGCGCCTTTTATAGGTGCGGCTGAAGTCTTAGTGGGGTTGGAGATGGTGGCCGTGTTGTAAGTTTTGTGTTTGGGCATAGTCTTAGGTAAGTTGGACTTGGGTCTTTCCAACGTGAGGTTGGCGCAGGTGCTGATGGTAGTGGAACGGTTAGTCAGTTTGGACTGGATAGAGTCCCTAGCTCGAGGCTCATACAGTTTAGGTAGTCTGGACCGTAATCTGGAGTTTCTTTCAAAGAAGCTGCATGGTAAGGAGAATTGGAGCAGCATAGTTGTGGCATAGGGCTCTATGGGGGGTGGTGGAGTGGTGCCTATGGCGGCCAAGCTCAGGGTAGAGCCAGGAGGGCATGAAGAATTAATAAGGTGGAGAATAGTTCTCAACAGTATTGAGTAGATGCCTGGTAGGAACATTTTTGTTGGAGGTGGATGGCCTAGTTGGTGGTATGTGTGTTCACACAATGCCTATATTCAGATTTCAAAGTAAGCTGACACAGTGCCTAGATTCAATTATCAAAGTAAGCTGACACAGTGCCTAGATTTAATTATCAAAGTAAGCTGACAGTGCTTAGATTCAAATTTCAAAGTAAGCTGACACAGTGCCTAGATTCAAATGTCAAAGTAAGCTGACACAGTGCCTAGATTCAATTTTCAAAGTAAACTGACACGATGCCTAGATTACATTTTCAAGTAAGCTGTCGCAATGCCTAGATTCAATTATCAAAGTAAGCTGACACAATGCCTAGATTCGAATTAAGTGAGCTGATACAGTGTCTAAGAGCATTTTCTGTGGTGCACAACATGCGAGTTGAATCAATTTTTAGTCATGGGTTAGGCATAGACTGGTGGTGGCTGCTCGACAACTGCTAGACAGCTGGCAATTCATATGCAGTGATCAATGCTTGGATGCATAGCGTAAGATCTGGCAAGTGGAGGCAATGGTTTATCAGGTACTCAGGTGTGCCTAGTGCTTCCAGAGACGCTAAAGTTAGCTAAGCTTCTAATGGAGACATAATGCAGGCAATGTGGAAGGATGGGCCAATTAAACAATAGAGCAGATAAAGCACTTAAACATCGATGAAGAGGCAAGGCATGGCATGTTTGGCTATAAATACAGTGCGCAACATCTGATGAGCAGACTAGTATGTCCAAAATGCAGAATGTCGTTCAGTTCCGTGCAAGATTGCGTAGTATGCAATTGAAGTCCAGAGCATTGGACCAGAGGCAGCCATTGAGCGTGGGGCAGCGCCGACTGGACGGACCGGGTCTGGAGGGTCTCGAATCAATACAGACACGTGAGTATCAAGTGCGAGCGACATTAAAAGGTGTTGGATATAGACAATAGTATATGAGATCGATTTCAGTTAAAGAGGTTCTTGGGGATAAAGTAGTTTTTTATTTCTATTTTTTTTTTCTTTACTTTCTTTTGCATACGGCCATTAGGATGAGTTAAGGAGATTACAAGGTGAAAAGGGAAGACGGGGACCTAGCTCCGAAAAGGGGTGGAAGGCGACGCTGCATAGTGCTATTTTGACTAGTACTGGGATTAAGTGGAAAATAGAAGACAGTAGTAGGAGTCTCATGTAAGGAGAAAACTCAGAGTACAATTTAGAAACACTTTATTCTTTTTCCTCTTTCTAGAAATCTATGGGAAGAAATTCTGACAATCTAAGGGTTAAGGGGTACAACGGGTTGAAGTAAAAGAGATCTCTTAGATAAAGTGTAGTGGAGAGAAGAAAGGGACGTATATGTTACATGTTGTATGTAAAGTGTTTTGTCAATCAATGTTTTGAATTGAACCGGTTATGTTTCTTTTGTGATCACAATGTTTTGGTATATTGTTAAAATGACTGTGTAATGGTTTTATGAAACGTAGTCATTGTAAGTGTGACCTTTCAAAGATTTGGTACATGGGGTATACAAAAGTGGTATATTAGTGGTAGAATATTAGCATCATCAGCATTGTGAGTACATAACACCCACCCACTAAAACAGGGTATCAAAAGGGGGGGCGGGAAAGTAACATGGGGCGGAAACACCACTAGCTCATATTTGTCAGAATTTGCCAGGTTATGCGGAACCTATGACGAAGTACCATGACCAATGGGTCACGGAACTAAAAAGGGAAGGGCTACCACAGGTATGGCCTCAAGGAGGATCATTCGACAAAAGCGTGTTGGACATGGTGGCCACATGCTTGTTTGTGAAATAGAAAGGAAAGCAATTACAACATAGAAGAGAGATATTAGTCCTATGAAGGTTGTTTGAAGAGGTGTCTCCAATAAAAAGAAAGGAGCAAACAAAGGAACAGATTGCATCTCCCCAGGCGACAGAAAATAGCAAAAAAGAGAGGGAAGGAAAGGAAAGGCCAGTAGAGGTAATAAGACTATATCCCCTTTTGAATAAACCAGTACCCGCTGAGGGATACAGTGACCCAGTTAATGTGTCAAAACCTGTCCCCCCAACCGCACCACGACCAACAGCACCCCCACCATATGAGTGCCGAGAACAAGTGGACAGGTGAGTACCCTTGCAATAGATATTGAAAAATTCACAGAAGATTTAGACTCCAGGTTATCAATGGCCCGAAATGAGCTGTCCAGATTAAGAGATATGTGTGAACAAATTGGATCAAGTACCTCTAGGATCGATCAGACACTGAGGGCACAGACACCCGATAGATCCATAGAAGAAGGATGGAAAAAGGGGAGATACTATTCCACATACAGCATGAGCCAACAAGAATAATAGAGCTAGAGCAACACACGCTTGAGGGAGACACGGGGGGAGAAGGCATGACCTCGGCAGGGGCGGAAGAGTTATGGTGTGACATTGAGGAAGATGAGTTGGAAGGAAGAAGAATAGCGTTCGCAGCAGGAGGGGCGGCGGTGAGGTTAGATGAAACACCTCTGGGGAGGGCAATGGAAGAGGAATGGAATGGAAGACTAAGAAGCAGAGTGGGGAGAATGGCTGTATTGGGAAAATGAGGAACAAAGGTGAGTACGGGGAAAGGAACAAAAGGAAGGTTACAGCTACCCCTTATACATCGGGGAGGAGGGAGGCCAAATTTAATACCTTGGGCACAGATGGATAAGGCCAACTTGTTTCAATTATGGCCCTCATTGTCAGGAGGTGCGAGTAAATGGATGTACGCCTTTGAGAAACACACTGCAGGGGTTCCTTTGGCAGTAGGTGATGTTAAAAGCTTGCTAGTGTCTGCCGTGGGTGAACAGGCTGACCAAGTTTGGGCGAAAGCAGGCTTCCCAGGAATTACATTAGATTTTGACCGACATGATGGTGCTTCTTTTAACACAGTAAGAGCAAGAATTTGTAACGCATTGAGAGACACCTTCCCAGACACACCAGATTTACAGTCAGTAATGCAGTGTACAATGAATGATGAGGAAGATGCAGTGGCTTTCATTTTATGGGTGCAGGAGATGTGGAAAGCGGAGATGGACACGGCCTGAGTTCAGTCAAACTCCCTGTTTTACTTTATAATAAAGAGAGGGCTCCCGAAAGAAGTTCAGAAAGTGCTCAATAAAAAAATAGCTGGCATTGAAGCCAACGGCTGGCCTGAGTTTCAAAGCATTATAGTACAGCACTGCAAACAGATCAAAGAAAGGGAGAAAGAGATAGCACAGAGAAGGTTGGCAGATGAGGAAAAAGTAATGCAGACAAAACTGGTGAAGGTCACAGCAGCTGTAGCTGCACTACCCACAGATAGAGAACGAGAGGAGGAGGAGGGGTCAGCAGCAATACAAGCTAGAATGGCAGCTAATTAGGCAGGAAACAGCCATGAGCAGTGGAATGGTGAGGAGCAGTACGGGGCCACAGTGGCAGGTGTGGAATGCCTGTGGAGAAAGAGGCAGGTAGAGAGGGCAAAGAGGTGGTGGTCCAGGGTACAGAGGGTATGGCGGGTACAGAGGTCCGGGTCCACGGGGAGGACATGGGAATTGTTGGAATTGTGGGATGTGGGGACATTTTTCAAGAGAGTGTAGAAGCAGACCCATGAATACTTATCAAAATGGACAGCAATATGGTCACCCTCACCCAGGAAGCCCACATGGGCTGCCAATGGGTGGTGGAGGGAGAGGACAACAACAGGATCAAAGGTACACAGATAAGCGCAGGGCACAGCCACTTCATGTTCAACAGCACTCACAATACAGCAAGCACATGGCACACGTACAGGGCAACCCTTTTGTCACAATGGAAAATGCTGCACCTGCACCCTTTAGTGGAGTGGCTGTGGTATCCAGAAATGTTTTTGACAATGTGGGAACAACAAGGCATCCAGCATAGCACAGCCCACAGAGAGCGCTTGCGTGTCCAGTACTATCAACGACCCTCGATGCAGCAGAGGAACCATTGGTGGGGACAGAGATAGGGAACAAATAATTCATTTTTATTTTAGATTTCGGGAGCTGAAAAATCATGCCTACGAGAAGGCAGGTTTCCGCTATCTAATCATAAATTGGAAATGCAGGGGTTCTCTGGGGCGATGATTGTAGTTCCTTACACAGAAGATTTGGATGTAACAGTAGTGGGGAAGACAGTACGAGCACCCTTATTGTACTATGAAGAATCTCCAATTAATTTAGTGGGGAGGGACCTCCTCAGCAAGCTCAATAGGACCATATCGTTCACTGAAAGAGGGATGGTCTGCTCGACCTCAGGGATCTTCCCATTGCGAGTGATGTTGGTAGTACACACACGAGCCAAGGCACCGGAGGTACGCGGCATACCAGTTGACTCAGACATGTTCATTCAGGGGTTAAAAACACTAGCTTGAGTGGTTCCAGAGTTAAAAGGCCAAGAGTGGAGGGTATGCACATAATTTGTTTTTCGCCCTGTAGAACACCCAGAACTAATGCCAGGAATTGTGATGTACTTAGACTTGCATGCAGTGCAGGTATCACCGCAAAGAATAGCAGTTATTGGAATGGAAATACATGGGTGTCAGTGGCAAACAGTGTTATGCATTATTGTCAGGCGAGGACCTCTTCACAGATTCAGACAGTGATGGGGAAATAATAATGGAGATAGCGATTCCCTGCGATATCATGATACAAACAAGGCAGGTGCCAGTGCAGCTAATATCAGTGGTAGGAGCACCCCCTTCCTTCTTCAATGATGACATGCAGCTGGCGCCACATGAACTGTGGGCCAACGGCCCACACGATGTAGGGCTGCTGGATGAAGTGACACCATTAAAAATAAAACTCAAAACAGGAGCACTGCTACCCCGAGTAAAACAGTACCGCCTGTCCTGCGAAGCAGAAGAAGGGATGTAAGAGACAATCTACGCACTGTTAGTGCAGGGAATAATAGTGCCCTCAAACTCACCATGTAATACCTATATTACTTCGAATCTGACTGCTTGCTAGCTGCCGCACCTCTATACCGAGTGGGCTAATATATAAACCCCTTTGGATTCGGGATACGTGAACGAATTCTACTGGAACCAAGGACCCTGATAGATGGGAGTCCCTACAGCTCAATTGGGGCAACCTCCTACTCCTGGATACTAGAGATTGAGGTCTCTCAAACAAGAAGTAATTAGACCGCACAATCAAACTGGTGCGTGTCTCCAGCCCTGAAGAAAGTGGTGACATTCATCTTCATACCACTGAAACCGGTCGGCTTCTCTTGTGACCTGAGTAGTCTAATACGGATCAGGGCGATCCCTACATCAGATTGCATTTTGATCCCGGTACCTAAAAGGGATCATCTCTTTCATCTATTTACAGAGGAACAGAGTTTATACACGAAAGAAATAGACCACCATGTTCCTCCTGAAATAGGAGTCACCTTTGATGATTAATCATTCTTTGACTATCATCAATGTAGGTCCGATATTCTATCTCTATTTTTAATCAGTTGTAAAATCCAAAAAACGAAAAATAAAAAATGAATGTTTATTTGGAAAGCAACATAGAAAAGAAATTAAACTTATGGAACCCTGAAGGCAAAACTCAGGAACTCAGTAGCATGGATTAATTCGCAAGGTAAAGTTATATTTGAATAAATATGACTCGGATTCGAGTGTGATATAACGAATGGGAAGATTCGTGGTCCTGATTCCCAATTCCGGTTCCAGTTTTGTCGATATCATACCTATATCTACCCCATCAAGAAAGCAAAGGGCGGGGCGTGGAGGATGATCCAGGACCTACACCCCCTTAATGATGTAATTCAGAAGGAATGCCCACTAGTCTCAAATCCTGCATCAATTTTGTGTAGTATATCAAAAGATGCATCATGTTTTACTGTGGTGGACTTGAAGAACACATTCTTCTCAGTGCCACTAGATCCAGAATCTTGATATTTGACAGCATGCACCTTGGGAGGGAAACAATATGAACATTGCGGACTACCTCAGGGATACTGTGAGAGCCCAAGCATATTCAACAGAGTCCTACATGAAGATCTAGGTAATATTGTCACAGAGAACGTGATCATTCAATATGTGGATGTACTTCTGATATGTGGAAAAAACAAAGATGAATGCCGGAAGGATTCTATTACACTTTTGACATTGATGACCCACAAAGGTTACAAAGTGGACAAGGAGAAGTTATAATATTATCAGAAAGAAGTACTGTATTTGGGACAACTGATATCAAAAGATGGTAAAAGAAACATACCAGACCGGGCATCTGCAATCAAGGCAGTAACTGAACCACAAACAGTGAAAGACATGCAGAAATTTCTCAGCATGTATGACTACTGCTGCACCTGGATATCAGGATATGCAGGGTACACAAGGCCATTACTGCAGGGACTCAAAGAAGCACAAAGAGAGAGCACAGAATAAAATGGAGAGCAGAAATGCATGAGGCATTTAGCACCCTTAAAGAGCTGATTTCAACAGCACTAGTACTCACGAACCCAGATTACGAACCTGAGTTCTACTTCACGCTGTAATGGGGCATTCATGACAGCAATATTAACACAAAAAACATCTTTGGGACACAAGCCCCTGGCTTACTATAGTGGCACACTTGATGGAGTGATGCAAGGACACTTTGCTTGTGAACATTCTCTCAAAGCCGCATGGTTCGCCACAGAAAAAAGTGCAACAATTGTGATGGGATGTTCTGTGACACTGTTTGTGGAACATTCACTATTCACAATATTAAAAAGATCAAAAAGCACATTGACAACACAAAGAGCCACTGCCTATGAAGCTATTCTATCCAGTGCTAACATACACATAGTGAGGTGTAAAACAGTCAACCCTGCAACATTCATCACAGAAGCATGCACCGTGGACGACATGCAAACACACGACTGCACTACATACAGAGGGGAGGATGGAGAGACACTCACTGTGAGTGAAAATGCTCTAACTGAAGGAGAAGTATATTTTATAGATGGGTCAGCATCAATACATTCTGAGACAGGAGAGAAACACATGGGTGGGGCTGTTGTGAGACTGGAGAAAGATGAATATGAAGTACTCATCCAACAGAGGCTGCCAGCCCATTACTCAGCACAAGCAGCAGAGTTAGTAGCACAGATAGAAGCATTGCAGGCAGCTAAGGGTTGCACAGTAACAATCTATACTTACTCTACATACATGACCACAACAGTACATGGAGGAATGGCTAGGTGGGGAAGAAGAGGATTCCACAGAGCAGACAGATACCCAGTGCAGCACGCTGAGCTATTAAAAGAGTTGATAGAGGCACTAAAAGAACCAACAGTTGTGACTATAGTGAAATGCTAGGCCCATACAAACAACAATGACGTCATCTCATTAGGAAATGGGGCAGCAGGCGATGCCGCGAAAGAAGCATTGTATTTAACAAACGGGAAAACAGGTGAGTACCTAGTGCAGAAACATGTGGAAGAGGATCGCCCTGATGGGTATAACTCAATTCCCATTTTCCAAATATTAGAGTTACAAGAAGGAGCATCAGGGGAAGAAAAGGAGTTTTGGGAAAAAGAGGGTGCAGCCTGTCGTCCACTGACCTCCTTTGGCACAACACAATACAGGTAAAGTAGTAATGCCCCACAAATTACTAGAAATAGTGTTCCAACAGCTTTGCTTCCCAGCTCACAATGCCAAATAACACATTGCTGCAGAACTACAAGAAAATTGGTTTGCACCAGGGCTGCAGGAGCAAATTTCAAAATTAGCCATGGAATGTACAACATGTCAGATATATAATTCAGGAATGACACTAAGAACACTGTGAGGGACACTGCCCAAACCAACAGGGCCCTTCAGAGAGCTGCATATTGATTAAGCCGACATGGGAGAAAGATGCAATGGGTCACGCTACATGATAGTGGTGGTCTGCCCGTTTCCAAGATGGGTGGAGGCTAGGCCATGCGCCCACCCAGATGCAACGTGTGCTGCAAAGTTCTTAGTGCGGAAAGTGTTTCCACGCTGGGGGATTTGTGATGTAATTCTCTCAGACAATGGCACACATTTTGATAACAATCTGTTTAAAGAAGTAACAGCAATGTTGGGGATAACACATAAACTGTGCACTATTTATCACCCACAATCGAACAGCGTGGTGGAGAAGATAAATGGCCTCCTGAAGGGGAGGTTGTCGAAATTATGCTTCACACTAAAAAAGAACTGTGTTTAAACTGTTTGAACTGAGAAATCAACCCAGCAAGGACCACCATTTGTCTGCACATGAAATATTGACAGGAAGACCTATGCATACTGCACAATCCCCACTCCACAGACATTCAGATGCCCACAGAAGTGCTACAGTTCTGGGGGAAGAATTCAATGAATACTAGACAATGCTCACAAAAGCAGCCTGTATGATTGCCAGGCAGATAGCACCCCCGTTCACACAAGAAGCAACAAGTGACACAGTAACGCCAGCGATAGACAGTTCAACAGGCAGGCTAATGCAAGGGGAGATGATGTATGTGAGGAGTTTCGTTCGTCGGTGGAACTCTCCAAGATTTCATGACCCATATGAAGTAGTGTATTGTACACCCACCGCCGTAAAGGTGAAGGGTCTGAGATATTGGATACATCTGACAGGCGTACGAAAAGCCTACGAAAGTGTAACACAGGAAATAGAGATGAGAATGAACGAAGAAGAAACACAAACTTCATAGGGGAAAGGTGTAGATTTAGCAGTACATATGTGAACATTAGAAGGATAGTTAAACAAATAAATAAATAATAATGCTAATTTCATTACCATTATATTGCATAATAATGGTAATGAAATGAAGAAATGCTATTTTCTCTTTCTTTCTCTCTCTCTCTCTCTCTCTCTCTCTCTTTCTCTCTCTTTCTCTCTCTCTCTCTTTCCCCTTCCATCTTTTGGTTTAAAGAATACATACAATCATTATAAAATAATTATAAATAGAGAGGAAAAAAGAAACATATTAAAATTAATGTTAAGAGTTGCTTAATGCACTTTAATGTTTCATTATGTAGGAGAAACCATGGCAACCGAGGGGGGCCCCCGCTGTGAACAACGTTAGAATAGATAGAAATGGAAATACTAATTTTGACTTGCGTAAATACTCTTATGAGTGTGGTCCATTTGTGTGTGCTGCAATATTTTTTTTCAATGATGTTTGGACTAGTACTATATTGGGCAATAGCATTTATATCTATTGATATAAATGAGGGGGGGAATGGGACGAACATGATAAAACAGGGGACCCACCTCATATGGGATGGCTTTAAATTAATATGGTGACATGGTACCCACCGTGATGGCACACAACACCCAAATGGTGCAAGCAATGAACAGGTAGCTTCACATCCTATTGCCCCGTACAATGCCTCTGAATATAGCATTTATGAACTGAACGATCCAAATCCCTGAGTTACCTTTACCTTGGTTATATGATGACACCACCAGCTCCACTGTAACACCAACATTTGAAACTTCTATGGGTTATGAGGCACCCTCAAATGTAAAGGAAGAAAATGCGGAGACAGCCGAGAGGTTATTGCATTGTATAACAAATGGGAAAAGTGGGGAGTGGGGGGAATGCCTTTAATACAGCATGATGTAGAAAAAGGGAAAGTGAACCACAGGAGCAATAGGCGAAGAAGGGAGGCTGGGAGGAGGAAGTATGATGAATACTCTGGACTAGGGTTAGACACAATAGAAGATACCTGACACCCACACCAGTCCAACAAGTGGTATGCAGACATGTGTTCTACTGCCAAACAAACCACCAACGAGAGTTGTTGCGTGTGCTCTCTACTCTAATACCCCACACCTCAGGTACCCCCAAGGTCCTCCTGCCACACGAATTACTTATTGCAGATGCCCAGTGTCTCCTTCATCTCACCTCATGCAGAATAAAGAACACCTTCCAGGCACACACAGTTTCTTTTGAAATGCTGCAGAATGAAAAAAACGTGCTACACCAAAGGAGTGGTGTGCTTGAAGGAACCATTCCTAGTGATCAAAGGGACATTGTATTCAGACAACAAATGGAAAGAGGAATAAGTTACATGCAAAGCAGAAACTGTACGAGGGTTGGCCACGGAAACGCTGCAATGGGTCGAGAAAACATATGCTCCGGTATGGGCCAAACACATCACAAAGCTCACTTGGGTCACAGCCCTGGAAAAGCCCATCAAACTTCAAAACAAAATTACCTATGAATTGTGCTTCCTCGGCGAAGGGAAAACTAACATGGGCAAAAATAAAAACTGTAACAAAACGCTCATCATCCCAGATATGAAGAAAGGGACAGCTGCCTTGATGGACATTGACTGGGTTTGCGGTAAACAGGCATACTTGCACCTCCCACACTCATGAAGGGGCACGTGTTCTCTGGCAACGCTGCACTCCACCCTGATGGTGGTTCCAGAGAGTCATATCAAAGGGGTTAAGGGGCTGCAAGCTGTCCGAGAACCAGAGGACACACAACCAACGGATGAGACGCCAGTGTATGCCCTATCTGCGGACAACATGCAAAGCCCAGTATCCAGAAAACGAAGGTCATCCAATTACATATCCAAGGCATCCACAGAACTTTTGGCCTAAATTCCAGACAGGTTTCAACTGTTCAATTCCGCTGAAACATTTTCCACCTCCCTCATTCCAAGTATCCAGGTGCGAGCTAACGCAAAATGGCTCCAGATCACTCGCTGGGAGCTGATCCAACTAGCCAACAACACAGAAGAAGGATTCAATGTGATCAAGGTGGAGCTGAGGGCGCTATGGCTGATGACAATGCAGAACAGGCACGTCCTAGACCTGTTGACGGCCATTGATGAAGGTGTTTGCTGAAAAATCGGGAGCGCATGCTGCACTTTCGTACCTTCTGCAGACACGGACAATGGAACACTGTCCCACATTATCACAGCCGTGCACAACCTGGGCGAGCGGATGAAGAAAAAAGGGGGAGTTGAGCCAAGCTCATGGTTTGACAACATTTTTTCATGGGTACCTTCCTGGCTTAGAATGACTGTTAAACTATTGGTACCCATCATCGTCTTTTTGCTCCTGTTTTTTTGTGTGTGCCAGCTGGGTCTTTGGTGCTGCGCAAATGCAGTTCCTAATGGTGAAATGATGATGGTGACAATCGGCAACGCTAAAAGAGTGGCACAAATGACACAAGAAGCACAAGTACAAACAGGTGAGGACCCTGGGCCCAAATATAGAATGGTAGCATCATATTATGACTGGGACATAGTGGACAAATTATAACACACCATGATAAAGGAGCCCCGTACACTAGAATGGTATGAGGAGGTATCAGTGGACCTGGAAGGAGATGGGTAGGTGTATATATATATATGACCTGCACTCCTGATTAATATGCTAAAGCAGGACAGAGCCTCCGGGTAGTATGTAGGGCCTAGATGCCAATAAAGGGAACACCGGCCTGGGATGAAGCAGTAGCTGATGAGAAGGAACAAAGTAGATTGGGTGAGCTCCAATATTCATTACTTAAGTAATGAAAGGGGGGAATGTACGGGAGGAAAGGTCTCTAGGACCTCCCTCCCCTTCATTTCTCACCAATGTGAGGCCTATTACTCGCCGGAGGCCATCTCTGCACCTGGGCCCGGGATGCAGATGGCTGCGGGTCAACGCATGGGGCTGCACAGCTCACCCTGCATCTATAATATATGTTGTGACTAACCCCAATCTTGTTTCCCGTTTTAAGTGCCAGACATGTATACTAAGCCTGTGTGCCACGCAGTTTCACCCATGCCACTAAGCCATCTGCAAGGACGATAAATTAGCCTCAAGTCCATGAGATTGATTGTTCATATTGAAATGAGACGGCCCTCTCCCATCCCAGATCACCCACACGTGTAGTTATAAAATATATGTATATTGGAACCTGCCATTTCTAATCAAGGATTATTGTTGCTGCACAATATTTAAAAGCAATGTGTGATATCTCTATGTACGATATGATTTCCTAAAAATATACAAGTTCATAAGTAGACAATTAAGTGTTGCAACATTTACAGGTCTTCAAGTTAATGAGTACAGCCCATATTAATAGTGTTATACCGATCTGTTTCTACATAATTTTTTAATGCCAGTTTTCCTTGTGTGTCCCGCATCCAGATGTAAAACTTTAGCCCTGTGAATGATGTGATGCTAACAAGACCTTTGTTGGTAGAAGTTATTTTTGCAAACATGGTATTCATTATATACGAAAAAGTGCAATACGTATAATGCTCATAAGTTCCCATGATCTTCGATATATGTAATTATACTGGCATAATCCCGTCTCTCATTTATAATGATGTGCATGCAACCCTATAACGTAGAAGCGTGAGAAGCCACAGGGCCATCTCTCCCTTCGCCTGCAGAGCCGCGTACCCAGACCCCACCTTCATCCCCCCTCAGGCTGGGCTGACAATTGAAGGCCCCTGTTTTACTGATGTTGGTATAACCCTGATATAATTCCTCACCTTCCTGCTGAACCCGAACAAGGCGTTTGCCTTCCCCCATACTTCTTGACACACAATGCCACCATAAAACCACTGTGTACCTCCATGCTCTGGTTAAAAGAATTATGGGCAGCAAGGCTCCACATCCTACCACCTTTCGATGTACCAGCCATGTGCACCCTGACCTGATAGTATTCTAGTTCACCCTAACCTTGACTGACCATGCTGGCAGTTTATTCACTCTTTTACTAACATACTATAAAGATGTTTCCTACTAACTCTAACAAAGCAGAATGATAAAGGTATCCTGACAGAGGCCCTCTGATAAGGCACCTGGACTCATGAAGCTATCCCTTTTGAATAATGTTTTTATAACGATGCATTAAGAGCACCTAGAGTTATGTGCTATTTCTCTTGTGATGTTAGATTAACAACTTGTAGGTTTTATAAGACAATTTGAAGAAGAAGTTAACAATGAATGTGTATGTGTGGCCACAAGGGCAAAATGTTAGTGCAGCCAAGATGTATGAACTTGAAGAGCCTCTGACCCGGTGCTCCACCCTGAAGAGCCCAGCTGACCCATGCACCCCGCACTGGCACCACGTGGACCTCTGCCAATCCTGGAGCACCGGACTTAAACATTACATAGTGTCCAGTCTTCACCATCCAATTCCCACGATGTATGTGCCCCCTATAGTTTACATCATCAATGACGTGATTTTGTAATAAATATGAATGTTTTTCTATTTTCTGGTAGAACGCTCTCGGAGTTTGCAGAGTTCTCTGTGCGCCCTATATTGGTTTGGATAAAACTTTTAACTTCACCTGCATTTGTTCTTGATCTCATTCCCATCTTGGGTGTGTCAATTATTGATTCTCATTGTGGAGTTTAAATGCCTTTTTGGGGGACACTCACTTTCAATACACGTAAACACACATTGACTCCGAAATTGTTCAGTAATATAGGTCAAATATAGTGTATATATTTTACTTGGCTTACTTTGTTAATCTCTGCCGGGGCCAGGCTATCATCTGTCAAAAAAGCAGGACTCTGCATATATACCAGTACCCAAAAAACTAATAAACCAAAGGGAAAACATATAGTAGTATGTGCTGATTGGCTCCCTTAGGCATCTGGTTAACTGGACTGTGAATTGTGCTGCAGGAAGGAAAAGCTAGTAAACACTTTAAAATAGGACAACACAAAACGATTCTCTTAAAATTGTGTCTTCAGCTAAGGAATACATAGGGAGTTTACCAATCTCTATAGTCCAATGTGTGATCAGAGGGTCAAGATGATTGGGAAGCCTGTACGTGGCATGGACTTCACAATAACTTTACCCAAGTCACTTGTTGCTATGATATGATATGTGATATGATATGATATTTTACGTGTATCATGCCCATACACAAGTGTTTCAGAGCACAACAAGGCAAGACAGGGCAAACAAGGGAGGACAAAATAATAATCTGACTAGGCCCAGTGACATTGAGAACGTGCAAGTGCAGGGCAGATGGAAGAGGGAAAGTGCGAGGGGAGGGAGGGGGAGTGGAAAGTGCTGAACACGTGATAGGACATGTAGATATTGTAGTTGGTACTCTTGCAAAGTGCGATCCCCAGAAAGAAATACAATCAATTTTTCAATAAATTTATTTTGTGTGTTTTCTGATTTCTTCATGTATTTGATCCATACATTCAGATCTTTGCTCTATCCTTATTGCATTGAATAATCTCCCACTTTCAATATATATTTTTTCATGTATTGGATTCATACACATATACACAGTTCCATGTTAATACTAGTTGAATAATCTCCCTATACGTGATAGGACATCAACAGGTAGTGCGGCCAGCAGGTGGTAAGTGCAAGAATGAGGTGTAGACAACAGGTGTCTGATAAGTGCTAGAAGGGGGCTGGAGGGTTGCAGATACAGACCCAAGTACAGGGGTTGCCAGGAGGCAGTGTGAGTGTGTGGCCGGGAGAGCAGTGATCTGGGCCCGAAATCAGAAGGTAACCAGGTGACCGGTGTCAAAGCAGACAGATTAGCAGGAAAGAGGAAGAGTGAAGGCAGAGGAAAAGAGGACGTTCTTGAGGTGCTTTGGGAACTGAAAATGGGCTCCTCAAGTTTCGATAGGGAGGCCCAAGCTGAGGAAATGTATCTACCCCCACTTGTTGCTTTGAGAAGTGACTGACCCTGAGGGAGTTGGAGGTGAAGGTGTGAAGAGTTCGAATAGGAATTTATTTACAGAGGGAGAGTTGAAGGTATTGTGGACCCAGGCCCCGGAAAGCCTTGTGGACAATGCAAAGGGTCTTGAATTTAATCATTGCAGCCACAGGCAGCCGATTAAGAGATTTCAGTGCTGGAGAGATACGATCCCATGGCTTGAGGCCAAGGACAAGTCTCGCAGTCCTGTTCTGGGTGAGCTGCAGAGGACGGAGAGTGGTTGCAGGCAGATTTAGAAAGAGGCTGTTGCAATAGTCCAGCCTAGAGAGAATCAGAGAGCTGGAGACATTGAGCTTCTGGGGGAAGGAGAGGAAAGGAATAATACCTCTGAGGAGGTGCAGTTGGCAGTTAGACTTTCTTAAGACATCAGAGATGTTAGGAGAAGAGGAAAGTGTGGAGTCAATGATGACCCATAGGTTCTTAGCCTCACAGGTGGGGGCAGGGAGAGGGCCAAGGGAGGCCAGCCAGGGATTAACAGGAAAAGAAGGTGCAGTTGTGCCGATGAGGAGGATCTCTGTCTTACTGGCATTAAGGCAGAAGTTGTTGTCGGCGCACCACTCTTGGATTGCAGACAGTCAGAGATCAGAGAGGGAGAAGAGGTGGCAGAGGGGATCCTGAAAACAAGTTGGGTGTCATTCAAATAGCATTGAATGTTTGAGCAGAGAGAAGCAATGAAGTGAGAGAGCGGTGCCAGTTATTGATTGAAGAGCCAGGGAGAGAGGTTAGACCCCTGGAGGACACGACAGATAGAGAGTGAGATAGAAGAAAGGAAGGACCCAAGTTGGACCTGGGAGGGATGGTTGGAGAGGAAGGAGGACAGCCAGGCCTGGGCCTGATCAGTGATATCCAGATTATCATGGAGGCAATTGAGCAGGATGACATGGTTGACCGTGTCAAATGCAGAAGAATGATCAAGTAGGATGAGGACAGATGGGATATTAGAATCAAGGTTGGAGAGCAGGTCTTCATGGGTGTCCAGGAGAGCAGTTTCCGTGCTTCTGGCAGTTCTGAAGCCATGCTGATGGTCATGGAGACAACCAACAGTATATAAATATATATATTTCCTATTCTACTTTCCCCTGTTCCTTTTGTATTTTGTGCTACCCAAAAACACACAAAACATGTTTTCCTAACACCATTTCTTTCATAAAACCTTAGACACCCTCATGTGAACCCAAGAAACCTTTCTGTGAGTTAGTGTTTGTGCATACTAAGAACCCCTTTAAAATTGGCTTTGTGAGTCTTTCATGAATCGATTCCTTTGTCTTAGTCACTTGTCTTTTGTTGTGCGTTTTAACTTGTTGCATTATCTGGATTGTGTAAAAAAACGTTGGGGAGCAGAAATGAGGAGCATGACTACTTTTCCTTATCAGACAATGTCATCAGCCAGGACGATGAGGAAGCCGAGAATGAGCTTGAATGGGCATGGACATTTATAGAGTCTGGTACTTTGGAGAGGTCCATGTTAAGTCATGAAGTCCACCAGAAACGGTGGCCAGAGGTGAACATTTGGTTTATTGGGAGGGTATTGTTACTATAGCCAGTTAGTAGAAGGAGAATGTGAAAACTCCACACTTTGGAGAGTTCCTTCGGAATTTGTCATAACAGTACAGAATGCTGTCATTGGAGCTGTCTCGGAGGTAGTGGTATCCAAGCATGAGAGAGTGCTAGCTACACAGGTGGAATTAGGCATTGGGTACAGGGAATTGTTTGTGGTGGTCCAATATAAGACTGAAGAACACCAGACAGAGGAGCCACAGATGGCCCACAGCACATTGCTTGGCTGGAGACTGGGGTCATTGCACCAATGACTGCCTTTGTGGAGGAGACAAAGCAGGCTCAGGCTTAACTTGCAAAGTTTCAGGTGGGCCAGGAGTCATCGCAATTCATGTGGTCATGGGTCTATGTCTACTTCAGCTCTGACATAGGAAAAAACTGTCAGCGGGAAAAATGCATAGTAAGAAATGTGGAGGAGCAGGACTACTCTTGCTTATCAGAGGATGCAGTCATCAGCCAGAGTCATGAGGAGCGCAGGATGAGCCTGCATAGGAGTTGGAAAGTAGTAGAGTATGGAACTTTGACCACTGCCACAGCTTACTGCAGATGGTGGTGGCCTTGTAGGTGTGGTTCCATTTTGGCAGGTGAGGGTAGAAAAGGTGAAGTGGCATTCAAGTATTCTTGCTTGGATTGCTTGCGTCTATCATTCAGGGGAGCTAGATCCCACAGTCATTAAGATGCCATGGTGAGGCATATGCTCTTTTACCACCCTCCCCACTTGTAGGGGACTGGTCAAAAATCTAAAAAATCAGAAAGTTCTACAAAATGCAGGAGTGGAGAAAGTGGTTGTGATAGACCCAAAACGTGCAGCAGAACTCACAATGTGTGATTGCAGTAGAAGGAGTATGTGAGTAGCTACCATGGTCGGTGGAGCTCAAGAACTTGAGGATGAGGGAAAACAAAGCATTGACGTTTGCAGTGCACTCACCTACGAAAACAAAGCATTGACTTTTGCAGTGCACTCACCTATTACTGTCAAAGTCATAGTAACTATTGCATTTTATGTGCCTCTGATCCGTGTGACTGTACCTGGCTTGCATACAAAAAGTTATTAGACAGCCTCTGAGTAGCCTTCAAGACTGATGGCCCGTTTCATGGAATCTTTTGCATGGTTCAAAGTAATTTTACACTGCTGAAAAGTGACTTTGCACTGCAGACACCAGCCCTGATTTGTTGAACAATGCAAAGTGTATTTTTTCAGTACACAGTCAGCACAAAGTCACATTGTACTGCAAAAATGATTTTGACTTTGTACTGTCTTTGAAACTTGCAAACATGTCCATGAATCGGGCCCTAATAAGTGTTGCATGACCTTGGTAGTATTTGTTGTAAAGTGCGTGTGTTGTCCACTTTATAATAGTTTGCATGTAAAAGTCATGCCAGGCTGCACTCATTTGTTGTTGTTAAATGGCAATGTTGTCAATGTGTTAATCATGGCGTTAGGGAAAATGTGGGACACTTACAGGATATTTGCAATTTATTTTTAAATAGAAATGTTTTTCGCATGCGTGACAGGAATTCAGCTGATCTGATCATTAAGAACCTCAGGTCAAACCATAAGTGTCAAATGGATAGAGAGAATTGTATTAATAGTTTCTTTTTTCACAGTGGTTGCTAGACTTCCTGTTACATGTTGGCTATTTGCGAAATGTGTGCTCTTGTGCGGGTGCTATGACAATCACCCTGCACCAAATATGTGCAATATTATCCGATACAACACCTGCTTTCTGGAAGATGAAGGCTTAAAACATGAGCAATAAAACGTCATACTTTGCTCCACTGTCCAGCTTTCTTTTTTTTTCTTTACTGTTTTGTTTACAATCCATGGAATCAACACTAACGACTCTCCAGAGCAATGACGAGCAGCACTGAAGCGAGCAAATGTAACTTTTCTTTTTCTTTTATTTAAAACAAGTCTTTAGCACCCCATCTTCAAATCATGAGTGCTAATGGCAATGATTAGCCAGCCATGAACGGCACAGTTGGCCCACTGGCTGGCTAATTATCACCTCATTGAAACATACTGGATGTCTTACGTGGGTCTTCTCAGTAGATGCTATGCGTGAATACTGTGTTCATCTGTAGCTCCTTTTAAGATAAGTGCCTGCATCCCCACATTGCTACACTGGTTGCTATATGTTTGGTCATCACAAACCGTAGACTGGGATAATGTTGTATGCTTGGTTCCCATCATTCAGCAAGACATCCCACCAGGTTATCTGATGTGTCACATTGCTTGCAGCAGATACTGCATGTACAGAACATCATGATAACTCTGCAGTGGTGAAAATAAAATTGACTGAGCAAAGTTCTGATAGTAGTTTTATTATAACTATCTTTAAAGGTACCAGCCAGTGACCTAAGAATCATCAAATTAGCAAAATGCACGTTTACCCCAAACTACTAAGATATTAATGTCATACCTTTGTAATGCAGCAATTTGTACAGCATCCACGTCGATGCTTCGGTTTTTATGGTATCATTCGTAACGTCTGTATCGGTAGCCGTCATTGCAGGCTTTAGTTAAATGAACGTATAGCTTTGGCACAGGCCTTCTTGGGGGAAATTGCTAAGAGAGTTGTGTATTCATTCATACCTTGTTTCCTATAGTTTGTTAAATTATTCTGCTAAACTATAGACTACAATACAAGGCAGCCTGCAATATCTGGATAAAGGCCTGGAAAGTATGCTGTGGATGTAGCCCTGCCTAAATAATGCATGTGTGCCTGCACATGTTCCTCTACATCCAAACGTCCTGATGTGGTGCTCCCCTCTGCCTAGAAAATGCTTTTGGCATGCTCATGGTCTTTGTCTTCAATACCTACAAAACATACATGGGCCTGCTCAACACAGCAGTCTCTGGGTTTATGTATTACCCCTCCACCCACAAATCAATACGCCCCCCACTCCCTTAAAACTGCACAAGTAGTCTACTCACATTTCAAAAGCCAACCTACACCGTCTTCTCTGATTTACTATATCAGTAATCCTATAATACCCGCTAGCTACAGACATTCCCTAACTAACAAGAGCTATTTGTTCTCCAAATGCCAACCGCCCACTGTTCCTATTTTGTATACAAAAACAACGTCAGGGCTAACTTGACTGAAACTCAAATATCGAGCCACAGAAAACATGTGAACATTTGGACCTGCTCGACCCAGATGAAGATCGAGAGTATTGATTATTAATGTTACTATCTCGCCTATGCATAATTGCCAGTGAGATGTTTTAGTGAAGACTCTTAATAGAAGCATTGTTTCATAGCACATTTTAGGGCAAATGCCTCACGCATAAGGGCCAGTTGCTGTAACCAGTGACACTTTAAATTCTGACATCAAGCCCCAGTTCTCATAACAATCTTTTAAAGGAATTTGAGGATAATTCAAAAGGTGGTTGCCACTTAGATTTTTACTATCTCGGGAGCAGGGGTGTTGTTAGATCTGGAAAAGATCAGAGGCTAAGCTAATGTCAGGATTGGCGGGACTCGGAGCTAGCTATAGCTTTTAAGGTTGTAGACCCTGAGCTTCTATCTAGGGTTACAACCAAAAAAAACCAGGGCTATAGCCCCCTCAGCCACCCCCTAGCAATGCCTCTGCTCAGGAGAATAGCTCAGGGGCAACGTGCTCGCCTTGGAATGGCTCAGGGGCAACGTGGTCGCCTTGGAAAGAAGACAACATAGAACAACACAGGTTTGATCCCCGGGTCTGTGCTTAGAAACCTCTGCGTTCTAAGCGCGTTATAAATAACTAATTGTATTTGGTATTTTGTAACTTTTATCATTTCAAAGGATATTCCAATCTGCACCTTAATTTCACCCAGAAAGATTCATTATACTACAGGTACAGGTTTCATTCACCAATTTGTGACCACTCTTCTAAAAACACAGCCAGTCCAGATAACACAGCGAGTAGAGCCTCACTTTGACATTTGTGCAGAGCCTGCTGACACAGGTTTGAATCCTGGTAGGGTCAAACTCAGCCTTTCATCCTTCCGAGGTCGATAAATGAGCACCACACACAATGGGCAGCGCTCAGATGCCTGAGGGTTTGTAGTGCTATATAAATTCTAAATTATTTTTATTATAATTAGCAACTGACTAGGCTAATGATTTATGCAGGTAACAAACGTAAAACCATATGTAATTGGTATATTTCTTCAGTATCTAAACAGAGCAGCGTCCTAGCACAAGAAGGGTATAGGTGAGTCCGAATCCTCATAGCACAAACTGTGCCTACAGACAAGAACATGTTTGGAGATCATCAAAATGAAGTCGAACATTCACATACTAGACGTTAGTAACCCATCTTCTGTCACCCCAAGCTGTTCCTGTCAATAAATACAATGTGCTCCTTTTCGCATCTATATCCACAGAATTGCTTTACATTTGTAATCGACAGTTAAACAGAACCCGTTGGAAGCATCTGTGACTTCGTGCATATGCCAGAAGATGTCACAGCCATCAATAATGCTTACCCACTGCTCTGCAGGGCACTGAATGGCACCAGTTATCACAAGATAAGATTAACCCATGTGCTTCTTATTCATGGCCACCCTAAATGTGTTCAGACATTCCCACGTGGTACACGACACCGTCAATGTGCCTATAATGTTCATGGAAACGTATTGATAATGGTAATTCTGTTCATGAAATCACTGACATTGAAAATTCTTTATGTCACCAAACCAAATTAATATATTTAACGTTAGTACATGTAGAGTTAAATCACTCATATTGTAGACACAAAAAGCTTGCACTTGAGACATTTTCATAAAATTATGTTTACTACAAAGCAGTGTTAAAACACTGTGATGATAGCAAAGGTGTGCGAATTACTGCCAGAGCAAGTGTATGCACGCTCACATAGTCAGGTCGGTGATGAATTAGTTTAGGAAAACCCAGAGCACACATCGCACCTGCTGCCTGAGTGGATTGTGCTCCAACTGTGGTGATTACTCGGGCTTTATGTGTACTCCAAGGGATAATTATCGCCATAGTCTGATTTCTAACATCTGTCCACAAACAGCGTCTCTGGTTGTTGGATATATCTGAGGATTGTGACTTTTACAATTTAAGATGCAGGAAGTAAGAAGAGTTTCCTTCAGAAAGCTATTTTTAATGAAGAACGTGAAATGGCAGTTCGCAATAATTCCTTAGATTATAAAAAGGGTCTTTGGGAGATGGTGAGACATGGTGAGGCCTCCTCTATCCCAGCCTCCGGCCATTGAAAGTGGGTGCAGCAAACACTAGGATTATGTGTCTGTGGGCTGATTGGGTGCGAGGTACCATGTGGGATTTTCAGTACATCATTTGGGTCAGGGGCTCAGATTAGCATGAGTACTGTGCTGGTTACGAGGTAGGTTTAGTGGGTGTTTGTATTTCATATGAGTAGGACACAGGGATAGTTTGCTTGGAGACTAGAAGACGTGTCCAAAATGATAAGAATAGTAGCTTTTTTAGGGGATGAGAGGAACACAATTCAAAAAAATAATAATAATAATTTAAAGGTAGACCTCCAACTAAAGGAATCTAGGGCACATGAAGGCTCTGGAGGGGCAAGGCAGGAATAATTGCACTTTAAAAGTGTCACTTTCCATAGGGATACTACAGATTAGCTTGGCAGGGTGAGAGAGCCAATTAGATATAGGACCTAATTCTGAGATTGGTGGTAGTCATGGCGCTATTTGTGCCATGACTGCCACCAATAACGGGTCGGGCACCGGTGTAGTTCAATTGGGACTTATCGGTGTAGTCCAACCCTGGCGGGACCGGTAAGTCCCCATTGAGTATGCCATTCACCATTCCCATTTGAGCCCCAATAGGGCTCAATGGGAATGGAGAGGGCGCTAATAACGGGCTTGCGACTTGCAAGCCCGTTATTAGCGCCCTGGTCTCTTAGCAGGACCCGTAAGGGACCTCGGAATTGGGTGGTAGGGGATTACCGGCACCGGTCTCCTTACCGGTGCTGGTAATCCCTTACTGCCCACCTTGTAATGACCCCCATAGAGAACTATCTTAAGCAAACTCACAGATTTGAATAATGTCAGAGCTGGCTAGGGTTTTGTACGTTGGCTCAATTTATATCACTGAGTTTGTCAATGATTACGCCAATCAGAGTTCTTAGGGGGATGTCTGTTGGCAGGCATATTTGTTGGGTTTCCTCTCTAATTTCCTTTGCTTCTGTTTTTACCCTGTATGTAGCACAGCAATGTGTAACTCCTAATGGGGCCATCCATATGTTTTGGACTTCAACTCCCATAATCCGTAGGCAGCATTGACAATGGTGATGGATCGTCAGAGTTGTAGTCCAACACGTCTGGAGGGAAACATAATGAATAACCTTGATTTAGTGCAACGTTGCGGTGCTCATTGTTAATATTACTTTTACGCCCTGACTATGGGGCGTACATGGCCCGTAACGGCCTGCTAGCCCGAGCCATTGTAGACCAGAGTGAAGTGAGGGTCTCAGCTCGGCTGTGGGCCATTACCAGCCATGTCACTCCCCCGCTGGTGCGTGAAAGCCATTCGCACCCAGGGATTCATCTGGTGTGCAAATGTTTTTTTTTCACCCTTGTGAGATCTCTCAAGGGAAGAAAAAATTGAAAAAAGAAGGCCCGCCATACAGAAAAGAGACCCAGTCCCTTTTCCATGTCTGTGGTGGCCATGATCGGACAGGGTGCAAAGACCAGAGCTCAAAGCCCTGATCGCGCAGTTAGGAGGGGGGAAAGACTTGAGGAAGGGGGTTTGGTGGTTTTGGGGGGTTAGGGGAGGTGGCAGCATGAAGCCTCCCCACATAAAAACAGCATTTAAATAATGGTGCTACCTGGGGAAGTGCCTTTGGTGCCTGCAACAGCATAGGGAGAATGTGTAATCTCTCCTTCTGTTCCAGCCATCTGATTGGCCAATGGCCCTTCCCCGGGCGTGAATGATGATTCCATTTAAAATGCAGGGATTGACACACAGACACGTAGTCCTTGAGCATAGGGCTGCCGTGTGTCAACGGCAAAGGAGAGAGTCAATTAAATGCACAAGTTGGTTAGGTATTGTCCCACTGCAGGATGGGGAGGTGGGGAGTGGATTACCCGCCAGATATACACTGCTGCAGGTGCAAGGGGGGCGCAGGAGAACTGTTAATGACAACACCCAAGGGAAAACAATAGGAGGTTTGCAAGGCACCAGAAGATCATTGACCAACCTAATGTGGGATGGCAATGCAGGAAATGCTCACAGACCAGATGTTCTGGGTTTGAGAATGTGGTAAAATGGAGCATTGATGACATCCACCAATGGAAAAAGGGGAAGTGATTTGAGTGTATAGTGAGGTGATGGGAATAAATCCCAAAATGGGAGGATGTTGCAGGGAAGGGCCCATGGACTGAGTGTGCCTGGCTAGGTGTTGACAGTACTAACCAAGGAGTGGCTGGATAGTACTACGCAATAATGTGAAGGACAGTCCCAGTGCAGGGTGGTGGTACTGAGGAGTTTACATTTGCTCTAGAGCAGGCAATGGGGAGGTCACATGTACTGTGGATGTAGATAGTGAAAGGTCTCTTAGCAGCAGGAATAGGGTGAAAGCACCCCTTTGCCCCACATAAAGGGGGCAATGGGAATCAAGCTTTTAGTAATGAACCCCTTGTATTGTAGTGATTAGGCCCTGTGAAGAGAGTTGACAGAAATATCAAACATTGTGAAGAGTGTTTAATGTTAACAACAGAAAATGATAGTGCAACTTTAGTAGAAGTCAGCAGCAGCACTGACACGTGGGGAAAACATGATGTATTTGAGCTCATCAAGGAGCCAACATGGGAGAATGGTTGGTAGACTAGAAAGTGAATCTTCCAGCAGAGGAGTGGAGAAGTCCTGGCCCTCATTTCCAGGGGCAAAAGAGGGCTTTCATTGTGGCAGGAATTCAGGAGTTGTGGCCCTGTGAGGATTAACAACCTCCAATATTTGCATTTAGTAAGAGTAACTCTTTGCTAAATTACCTAGTACTTGCAGATATGACTCGGACTAAGACCACTACTGTTAAAGAGAAAGGCATACAACCCTGTGGAAATGACCAATATTACAGTGGCCTAATACAATCAGTATGATAAATCATCCTTACACTGGTAGACACATTTACATGTTCATTAACATGTTATACAAGGGACGTTTTACATGGAATCTGATGCCCATGTGTGTGTTTTGACACCAAGAAAAGCCAAAGTATGCTGGACAGAACATAAGTTAGGACCAGAAATGAAAAATCCCCAGTTGCCAAACATGACATGAGAGCTTAAAAAAACTCTGGTACAAATGTAATTCATCATTTGAGAACCATTCAGATTACAACTAAGGGAAGGTCATTTCAGTGAGTATTTATCAAGGAAGGGAATCTTTTAGATATGAAAGGCACTGAAACCAAGAGTAATGGGTATAGAATGAAATGCATCACCATATCTTCAACATTTGAAAGATCAAGGTTATTTACCATATATTGAAGTGTTGCTATGGATAATTCTCGTATACCATTATTACTGTAGATGGATAAGAGCATAGAACATAATTCTCTATGATGGTTAGTTATGTCTAGTAAAAAGGTAAATAAGAATATATTCTGTAATGAATAAACAGCTTATTAAATGTATTTACATCTTCATCTAATGCCTGTGATAATAGCAATTTATCAATTTGAAATCAGTGATGTCATCAATGACATTTGTGATGTCATCTTTGATGTCCTGGGTGTTAGTCTTAGCAGTGCACGGTGGTGGCGCGAGTTATGGTTGCTTATGGTTGCAAGACTGCTGTTGTGGATGATGGCGACACCACCTCCTCTGGAATTGGGGCGGTCTTGTTTTAAGATGGAATAGTTATCTGGGATGGCCAGCATTAACTTAGGGCCCGCTGCCGGGTGTAGCCAGGTCTCAGTAATGGCCAGGAAGTTGAGGTCTTCAGTAAGGATTAGGTCTGCAATTTCTGTAGCGTGAGCTACTAGCGATCTGGCATTGATTAAGGCTCCCTTGATTTTAGGGCAGGCTGGGTTTTTTGATGTAATAACTGAGTTTTTTGACATGGTGGTATGGCGCTTGTCCTGAGAGGGTTCAGGAGTGCCCTGGGTGAGGGAGTTATAGGGGGGTGTAGGGTGGAGGTTTTGTATTAGGTTACTAGTTAGTGTAGGGGGTTTGGGTTGGAGTGGTGGCGTTCTAGAATTTTGTTTGAAGGGCAAAGAGCGGGCAAGGGGCTCATAGATTTTTGCTAGTCTGGCTCTGAGTACTAGGTTCCTTTCAATAGTGGTGCGAGGGTGACTGGACAGTAGCAGTGCCAGAGGATCATGAGGGTCTAGGTATGGTGCTTGGTTGTTGGACCTAGATGAGGCTGGCAAGTGAGGTAAGTATGGAGCCATCTTGGTTGTGATGCAGGAATGAGGCTAATCAAGATGTAGGCAACCAAGTTGGTGGTGAGCGGACACAGACTAGATAGTGAGGTCAACAAACGTTGAGTGGTGTTTAAGTTAGGCAGACTGGGGGCAGCAGTATCTGGGTAGACAACTAATTAGTGGTGAGGAAGTTTGGCTAGGGTGCAGTGGGTGAGCAGCTGAGTATGAGAAGCTGATTATGAGGAGAAGCAATAAACTAAAACACATGGAGAGACCACTAAGTTCAATGGGAGGCAGTTTGGCCAAAATGCAAGAGGTGAACACCTACATTTGACATGCAGCAATATGGCTAAAACACATGGAAACCACTAAGTTCAAATAGGAGGCAGTTTGGCTAAGATGCAAAAAGGTGAACACCTAAGTTCGAAATGCAGCAATATGGATAAACAACTTGGAAACCACTAAGTTCATATAGGAGGCATTTTGGTTAAAATGCAAAAAGGTGAACACCTAGGTTCGAAATGCAGCAATATGGCTAAAACACATGGAGAAGCCATTGAAAAATTGACCTGATATCCGGCATTCTAGGTGCCATCTTAACAAGTAGGGTTAAGATCAGCATGTTCGCACCATATGCCAGAGCAGTAGATCAATGCAGTTAGTGTAAGAGGATTCAATTCAGCACTACAGCCAAGTTAACGCCTAGTCTAGAATACTGAATGAAAACCCTTATTGATATATCTTTAGGTCCAGTTCATGCGTCCTGGATGACTACCCTTGTATAACACCCCTCTCTTGGAATCCCCCTGACCCCACTGAGCCAAGAAGTAATTCTGTTTTGCAAGTTTAAAAGGTTTATTTGATAAATTAAAATATATATCACACTTTTTAATAAATTAATAATTGAATATCACACTTAATCTGATATGGTAAATATTAACAACGGAGAATCTGGCACTAACACGCTTCTCTATAATCAATAAGGAGTTGACAAGAAATGGATAAGGTAGCACACTGGTAAATAGGTACAGAAGTATAATGTGGTAGAGGATGCTTTATGTAAGCTCAGGTGGATGCAATATTCAATGAATGCAGTACAGAAAATACGCAATATGATTCAACCAGACAATGTAATCACTTTTCTCGGGCTATTCACTCCCCCCCTCTTTATGCAATGCAAGGAAATGGGAGGAAGCACACAGTTCTCAGAAATGCAATCAATGTAATCAGTTCAATCCAGCAAGCTTAGACAACAGAAAACAGATAGGAGTTTTGAAATCACAGGCAATGCTTGGATATGTGCTGGCAATGAATGAGAAATATGCTAAATTTGCTTTTAATTCCCTTATAGAGGTTCAAGGTGAGTGGTATCTAGTTAATATTAGTCCAGGCTCACACTAGCAATGATGCAGGGATAGTTAGCAGGTTAAACGAATTTCTGGCCAATGGAAAGCAAACAGCATCAGTTTTTACATGTGAAGAAATTGCAAATCGCGGTAAAATTCGCGGATGCGCCGAGCGCTATTACAAAGGAACCGCAAGGACTATCTCTACCGCTTTGGGGTCCTAGAGAAGCCTGGGATCTCAGCTTCCAAATGAAAGTTATTGCAAGTCTCTAGCCCAAACGGTTGCGGAGATATGAGTAATTTAGTAAAGGTCGTTTTGGGTTTTGTAAATTTTACACGCACACTTTTTCAAAATGACAAGTGACAAATTTTTGCAGCTAGAATGACAGGTGACAGCTAGGAGGCAGTTCTACTTAGGTTAAATAGATTGAATTAGATGAATTTAAACTAAGAGATGTGTTCTGAGTTTTGCTAAGTACTCACAAGAGATTTTGAACAGGAAAGCGACTTGGTCACGGACTTCAGTCTGGTCAGGTCTTTCCGGGTTCTGCTCACAGCGCCTGGCCTCTGGAACTGCTCACAGGGGTCTGGTCTCTGCTAGGCACCGGTTCTTTGGGTCTCTCTGCTCTGGATAGATTGAAGTCTCTAGTTTTGGATAGATTGAAGTCTCTAGTTTGGCTCTCTGGAGGTTTGATGAATTTGAAGTCTGGATCTTTCCGGCAGAGCGTCCCGCTGCAAATGGATTTGGAAAGTCCCTATCTGTCCTGTCTGTCTGCTTTTATGTGTTTAGAATGTGGGTGTGTTCTAGCATCACTGACCCTACCTCTCTCTCAGCTTCTAATTGGTCAAACTTCCATTCCTCCGCTTGATTGGCAAACTGAACTGTGAGTCAGATTGATGTCATTTTACAGCCTGCAGAAAGTCCACTCCTCCTGTCAACTTACACACAAATCTAGATTTGAAACAAATACATATTTGCAGAGGTACATATTGTTTTAAAATCATATGCACCCATCATGCATTACAGGAGGTATCCCCTGTTCAAACTCTGCTCTTCCTGGGAGCTTGCATTCATAACTGGCACATATTTCACTTTTTAACTGCTTTTTCAATTTCCGACATGGACCCAACTTTACATACATGTGTGCAGGGGGTAGGGACATTAACTGATGAAGTTTCAGATTTTTAACATGCACACATTTAGAGTAATATCCACTTTTCCGCTAAAACCCCCCTGAACATACCACCGGTTCCTACCACGTCTTAAACTGTGGGCAGAAAACTCACAAGAATTATGGTATCATTTATAAAATTTTCACATGTCCGCTCTATGAGTTATTCATCTTTTTATAAAACCATATCCTTGCTGCAGGGGTGTGTCTTTTCAGGTCACATGGTACAGAAACCAGTCTTTCCAGTTTCTGCCAAGCCAGCTTGCTTCTCACAGGCAGTGCTCCTCCCAGCTTCTCCAGGAGGAAGCCACTTTTTACGACGTCTGTAATAAAAAACCTTTGCCTGAGTGGAGAGGGCTTTGTTCACTCTCTGGCAGAGCACAGGAAATTCAATTATCAGATAGATGGCATATCCTTAGCCTGGGCAGCAAAAGGAAGGTTGGCCTGGGAACACAGTGGTGACTCAAGTTTCACTGCTGATGGGATCCGTTGCTAGGCAAAATCAAGTTCCTTAAGCCAGACCTTCAGCTAACTTTTGTTGCTTTTAAAATAACTTGTAATTTTACACATGCAGCTAGAATGCTGATTCTAAGTGCAAAACTATGACATTTCAACAGTTACAAAGGCATGTGACACCAAACATAGGTCACTCATTTAATTTAACATTTTCGATTTTGGTGGTTTTAAATCCAGTTGCAGTTAGGCTTAAGCTGCTGACTCCATAGCATTTTTGTTATAAGCATTGTTTTTGGGCTCTTCATTTCCCAGATTTTGTAGGCACACAAAACTCCATTCTGCCAAATGTCTGCTGGTGTTCAGTGAATATTTTGCACATGTTGCAAGGTTTGAAATAGGCATTTTGCTTGCCTTCAGAAAAACACACAGAGTGGTTTTAAAACGCCGGCTTTTGGATAGTGGTGAGTACTGGTACTGCACCCATTTTTGGGATTTAAGAAATGAATTCCCCACACTTCTAGGTTGCATTTGGCAATCAGCATTGCCATTCCCAATGGTTTCAGACTACTGTGCGGGTAGTCCAATGGTGGTTTTAAAGCGCTTTGAAGCTAACCGGCGCTACTGTTTTTCCTTTGGCAACCCATTTCCCTCATGGCAACCCGGCCTTTCATTCTCGCACTGGTGGGTGGCAAGTGAGGCAACCATTTTGGTGGGCGCACAAACTGCGCAGCTTTCCTGGATTTCAGCGCACATGTGGGTTTTCCGCCATCTTGAATTTTCTAAGCCCACAGCACCAAATGTTGTAGCAGGGTAGCTTAAACGTGGGTCAGGACACCCAACAAGTCCCCCCCACGCGACTGCACTTTGAATTTGAGTCGATGGGGAGTCGCGTGCACAAGGGTTTTGACCCATGCACCGGTCTGTCCGCATAATCTTCTTCCTCTTCTGTAGATGACACAGTTCAGCGTTTTCTTCTCCATCCGGTACTGATCGATCGGTTCTCCTCGCCGGTCCTGATGGGAAGATTGGGCGGTACCCCGGGCCCGTTGCGTCTCTGCTCCCGGTCTCCGGATCGTTCTTCTTGGTCATCCTTCATGGTTTCATCTCTCCTAGGATGATAAAGCAAAAGCGGCAATATCTACTCATAGACGTTTTTCCACCACTGTTGAGGTAGTGGGGCAGCATATGCATTTTATCATAACGAAACATTACATTCTTATTTTGAGAAAAAAAAAAACAGTATAACTAAGAGACAGTTTCATGCAAATCACAATATTTTAGAGACTAGATGTGGTATGTTTTATGGTTGGAACTGAATTAGTCTGAGACAGTGCCTGCTAGGATTCCAGAGGATTCCTCCAGTTGTTGCAGAGTGTGCCTGGGATGGCAACATTTCAACTGGTTTATGTGGACCCACTTGTCTTCCCCCTCTGCCGAACCGCCTTTGGGGATGCGGATCTTGTAGGCCACAGGGGAGATCTTATCAACGATCTCAAAGGGTCCCTTCCATGTAGGCAAAAATTTGCGCTGCTTGGCCTGGTTCCTTTGGAAGTTGTATAGATAGACCCGGTCTCCCACCTGATATTCCTTCCTGGAAGTTTTCAGGTCATAATGGGTCTTCATGCTATCAGTCGATCTTTCTAGATTCCGCTGAGCATAAGCAAAAGCATGTTGGAGGTGTTTCCTTAACTTCTCTACATACTCATGAGTAGTGGAGGCATTTATTAGTGTCTGCTCTTGGGTCCTATAGAGCAAATGCTGAGGAAGCACCATCTTGCGCCCAGTCATCAACTCAAATGGTGACATTTTGGTTGCAGATGAAGGGGTAGATCTGATGGCCATTAGGACCAGAGGTAATCGGATATCCCAACTTGGCCCAGAATCTGCCACAAACTTCTTTAATATGCTCACAATTGTCCGGTTATATCTCTCTACTGCCCCAGAAGAAGCTGGTCTATAAGCAATATGCAGCTTTCTCTTGACCCCCAGTATCTCCCACATCTTTGTCATTACTTCACTGGTGAAGTGGCTACCTCTGTCTGACTCAATCCTTTGAGGTAGACCAAAACGGGAAAAGATGTGGTTAATCATCAAGGCAGCTGCAGTTTCCGCCTTGCAATTTGGGGCTGGGAGACATTCCACCCACTTGGTAAACAAGCATGTCACAGTCAACATGTACTTATTCCCCCTAGCCGAGCGAATCACAGGGCCCACAAAGTCGATTTGTAAATCTGACCATGGCAGTGTCATCCCCCGCTTTTGTAAAGGTGCCCGGTGTGTGAGGGATGTCGGCTGAAATTGTGCACACACAAGACAACCCTTCAAATATTGGTTGAGGTCCTGGCCCATGTGTGGCCAGTATGCAACCTCTCTTAAGATTTCCAATGTTGTGTGAAACCCCCTATGACCGGCGGTGGCCGCATCATGGGCGTGACTTAACATCAGGCTTCGGAATGAGGTAGGAACCACCCACTGATCATGGCCAGCTTTGGATTTCCTTACCAACAAACCGTCTTGGATCCGGAACATTTTGGGACATTTCATCAACACTCTTAGGTCCTCTTTCCCAATGTAATCGGTATCCGTCAGGGGAAAGTTCTCAGGGTCCTCAAGGTGCTGGTAAAATTTACCAATTATTGGATCCCCCTTCTGAGCGGTAATCAAATCAGCATCAGGGGTCTCCTTACTCCATTGTGCAATTGAAAGGTCGTTGTGAGCATTTGTCTGGGACCTAGTGATGGCAGTGACCTGGATTTCCCCCAACAGGGACTCAATCTCAATTAGATCCCCTTGGATGGCCCCGGTTTTGGCCAGCTGATCAGCTAAGTCATTTCCAGTTTTGTCTGGTCCCTCTACTTTGGAATGACCCTTGATCTTCTTCCAATAGATGGTCATCCCATTCGAGGTGACCAGATCATCAATGTTTTGGATCAACTTCCCATGTTTCAAGGGTTTGTTGTTAGCACATACCATGCCTCTGGTCTTCCAATTAACCAGGTGCTCCACGAACCCGTTCCGTACATAATCCGAATCTGTGATTATGACCAGTTCGTGGAGTTGATGCTGGACAGCAGTGAGGATGGCTTGATGCACAGCCATCAATTCTGCCACCTGACTACTTCGGGGACCAATTTTGTATCCAGCGGAGGGTTCTGGGGACTCATTCACCCATGCATTCCCTACGCCGGCCACCAGTTCTTTCTCCCCGTTGTTGTCGACATGGTAAGAGCATCCATCCACATACACAGTGGGCATTCCCTCACACTTGTCTTCTTCAAAGACTTTGTGGGGGGAATTGAGGTATGCCTCCATGTTGTCCTTTATTTTTAGACTTTCGTCCTCGAGACAGTTTTCTCTGGCACAATCATGCAAGTCAGCCAGACCTTGCGCGAGGGGACTCTTCTTGTTTTGGCCATATCTGACCTCCACAGGAAAGCCTTGCATTGACAGAATCCAGGAAGTAATTCGGGAATTACTCACATTTCCGGCCCGGATTCTGTCACTTTGGAGATATTGCAGAGGCTGGTGTGGAGTCTCCACTATGATGTGTTCCCCCTGGATAAACGGGCGGTAATTCTTCAATGCCCACACCGTTGCCAGGAGTGCCTTCTCACAATCGTTGAATTTTTCCTCCACAGAGGATAAAGTTTTGCTCGCATAGGAGATTACTTTATTGACCTTGTCATGCTTTTGATATAATACTGCCGTCAAGCACGTATTAGAGAACCCTGTCTCCAGGAAGAACTCCTTGTTTCTGACCGGGTAAGCTAGGCAAGGCGCTTGTGAGAGGCTTCTTTTGAGTTGTCTTACTGCCTCGGCTTGTTCTGGACCCCATTCCCACTTGACCCCCCCCTTCAGGAGATGAATCAGGGGTCTGGTGATCTCTGCGTAGCCCTCAATGAACTTTCTGCTGTAATTAGTCAGTCCAAGGAGGCTCCTTAGTTCCCGCAGAGTTGTGGGGTCTTTCAGTTTCTGAAGTGCTTCCACTTTCTTTTCCTGGGGACAGAGACCCTGAGGAGTAATCTCATGGCCCAAGAAATTAACACGGGTTCTACACCACTGTGCTTTCTGAAAGGAAAGTTTTGCTCCGGCGGCCCTCAACTGTGTCAGAACATAACGGATCTCTGCTATGTGTTCCTCCACAGATGAACTTTTGATGAGGACATCATCTACATAAGCCAGGTTACCCCTTGCACCCAAGTCGGGCATGGCCTTGTGTAGAAAAATGTTGAATTCATTGCCAGAGTTGAGGTATCCGAAGGGAGTCCGGGTCCAGGTGTACTGCTGGCCCCCAAAGGTAAAAGCCAGCTTGTATTGGTCCTCCTTACTGACAGGCACAGTCCAGTATCCATTGGTCAGGTCTATTGCAGTGAATACCTGTGACCCCTGGATCTGGGCCAGCCCTTGGTCAATGTAGGGCAGAGGCCATCGGGAAGTATGGACCCGTTTGTTGAGCTCCCTGAGGTCGGCACAGAGTCTCCACTGGCCGTTTGGCTTCAATATTCCCAGCACCGGATTATTGAAAGTGCTGTGGACGGGACGGATTATTCCCCGGGACTCAAGGTTCTTAATTATTTCAGTAAGGGACTCCATTGATGCGAGAGGCAAGCGATATTGCTTCACAAACACTGGAGTCATGCCAGGGTCCGTGGGGATTGTTGTGGTGTGGATGTCGGTGCGACCACAGTCATATGAGTCTACCGCAAAGAGATCTTGGAAATCCAAGAAAACTTGTTTCAACTTTTGCTTTTGTTCCAGAGTCACACAGGCATCAGCTAGGTTGACTCTCTCTTCCACCATCTGCCTGAAGCCTGGAAAGACTTCTGGTTTGGCTATCTCCGCGGCCTCCTCCAGCTGGGTGGAGAAGTCCCTGGTCAGAGTGCTGATTTGGACCGGAGGCTTCAGGTGGGAAAGGCAGCCCTCATGGACCTGGAAAATCACCTCATCCCTCCTGAAGTCACAGGTCACATCTTCCTTACCATAGGGGCAGGAAGTGTACACCAGGAAGTTCCCCCCATGCCGGGTAAAAATCCTGTCTGGTGTTGCGTTGTCATCACTGTCACTGTCAAAACAGTCCTTGGGGATGGGTCCTAACAGTTCATTTACAAGATCAATGGAGAAATGTCGGTCATCAACCGCCATTCCAATAATGGTGCCTGCGGCTAGAGTAATACTCTTTAAGTCGCTGTTATCCACCTCTATTAGAATGGGGTCATGTTCTATGTTGACTAATGGAGTCGGGTTTACCCCCAACCCTTGCTGTTGGAGAGAAGCATTTAGATGTATGTAAGCATCAGGGTTTTTCAACTCTTGTCCCCTTTTAACTTTCACTTCCAGGGAGAATTGTCGGGTCCTTTCTGGGATGGTGACTTCCTCTTTAACCTGAATTTCAACTGCATAAGGTAGCAATTGAGCTGACCTAAATGCTTTTTCTGGATCATCAAAGCCCATGGGATTATCCGCTAATCGGGACCAAGCTTTGAAGTTTATTAGGTCCAAACTAATGGCAAAGCGATTGAGAATGTCACTGCCTAAGTAAAAGGCGGCAGTGACGTCTCGCACGACCCAACAATTATGGACTATGCTCTTGTTGCCAATGGAGATTTTGAGCATACACCTGCTTGGCAGGAGATGTTTTGAATTGGGTGCTTCCAGGTCCATTTCCCATTTGTCTATCAGTTTGAAGGTGGGAATGGCTGGATCTTTTGGGAGTTGGCGAAACATGGCTTCGCTGATGAAGCTCTTACCATTGTTCACGCACACTCGAGCGAGAACAGAGTCCTTCCCATCATTTAACTGAACAGGGATGAACAACTGCTCTCCAATTTGCTGAATATCAGCCAGGCTTTGAGCTGATTTCACATCTTTCTGGACTATAGGAGTGGGAGTTTCAGATTGTGGATTGGTCTAGAATTTCAGAGTGTTTCCTTCCAGCGTGGAATACCACTTTAGACTGGAAGGAAGGTTGATTTTCAGAAATAGAGAGGACCCCCCATCACCAGTCTGTTGTCCTACCGCTATTACTGTCACGTCTGGAATTTGGCTATTCTGGAAGTGAAATTCTACTTGGTCAGATTTTTGTTCAACCATGTGGCATGTGCCGTTTAAACTAACATGGTTGACACTCTGTTTTAATTTTATTGGTCGGCTAGTCTGGGTCCAGAGGACCTTGTTTACGCAATCTATTAGGGGTGACAACCTTCTCAGGAGGTCATTCCCTAGTAAACAAGGGGTGCCCTCTGGGGTCACAACTATGACCGGGTGTTTCAACTTGTGTCGCCCGATCTTAATGTCCAAGTCTGCCGTCCCCTCGACGGGAATTTCCTTCCCGTCAAAGTTCTGCAGTTGTCCAGGAAGAGAGGTGAGAGGAATTTGGTAATCCTCTCCCCTTCCTGCATTGAGTTCATCAAAGGCCCTTCTGGACAGAAGGGTAGCTTGAGATCCAGTGTCCACCAGTGCCGAGATTGTACCCTGCCCCTGTACTTGTACCGGGGCATAATATCTTCCCTCCTTCTCCTCAAGGGGGCACAGATAATGTACATTTTTGGACAACTGGTGGGCTAATTTTCTGGTTTTGGACATTGCAAGAGAAGAAATTTGGACAGAATTCTGTGGAGAGCCTTGGGAATCTGAAAGAAAAATTTGGCAACTGGAGATCAGAGCCATTGTGGGTTCCCCTGGCTCCGGTTCTGGGCCGCCCCCCCCTTTTTGGAGGCAGTCCCCAGGATGGGTTTGAACCAGGGGATTTTCTTGCGGTTGGTTCTGGGATGAGATGGTGGGCGGCGGTAGCTCAGTCTCCACATCTCCCCAGTCTGGATTTGCAACCCTAGGGACCCATTTTTCTTTGGGAGGAGTTCCCCCCTCTCTGAAGGAGAAGATCCTTTTTCCAGGATCCTCTGAGGATCCCTCTCCCTCAAATTGGAAGATCTGTACCTCCTCCTCAAATTGAGTCTGTTTGGGTCTTTTGTTTCTCCTACCCCCCCTCTGCTCCTTAGGAGGCAGACTTTCAGGGGCAAGAGATTTTGTTTCCGGTTCCTGGGTTTCCAGGGGCTGTTTACAAGTGAGGAAGGAAGCTTCCTCCAAGGCTTTACACCCCCCTTCCCTTTGTGCCTCCTCCCTGGGAACCGGTGATTTATCGGGGTGCTGCCCCCGTCATTGTTCTGGAGCACCAGGTCCAGAGTTGGGTGCGTTCTGCGCCGGCATGCTGATCTGAGGGTTCTGCTGTGCCCTCAGTATATGACCCATATCCCGCGCCATGTTTTGAACCTGGCGCTCTAACTGGGAAACCCGCTCAGGCTGATACGGGGCCCTGTTTTCTCCCCTGGGCTGATCCCGGGAAGGGTAGCTGTCCCTCCTCTGGTAGTACCCCTGGTTGGGAAGATTTTGGTACCCCTCCACCCTTGGCCTCCCCTCTCCCGGATTCAGTGGTCTGGGCTCAGGGAATTGAGGAAAGAAGGATGGATGATTTTGGGGTTGGAAGTCGGGTGGATATCTGGGGAAAAAGTTCTGCCCAGGGTTTGGTAAATTTCTGCCCTCCTGTGGGAAGTTTGGAGGGAAGTTCCCTGGGTTAGGTGCTTGTCTGGATCCCCCCCCTTGGGCTGGAGGAGTCCACACATAACCCAGGATGGGTCGATTACCTTTGTAGCGAGGACTTACATAGTCAGGAGAGCGAGGGACCCCATTTGTGGGGCTGCCTCCCTGGCTCCCTGTCTGCGACTGGCCCGAGGACCTTCTGGGCCTAGCATTATTAGGTGCAGGTAGGTTTTTAGGCCCCCCCATCTCCAAATCCAAAACGGGGGTGACCTTTACCTCTGCCACCTTGGCAGCAGCAGGGGTGCTGTTGGCTTTGGGGTTTTTCTGGGCATTGCTTTTATTTTCTATGGGCTTCTGCACCTCATAGATGCGGGTAGCCTGTTCAATGACCCAGTCTAAAGATCTTTTCTCGTGAAAATCCCTCACGAGCTGGGTCATGATATATTTGGGCAAGGCATGGAAAAACGTGTTTATAAATTCACGGCTATCCGTGCGCACCCTTCTTGTGGTCTGTGCAAAAGCCCGCTTTAACTCCTGCACAAATTCTTGTGGGGCCTGATCCTCCCCACATTGCAAATTGTAGGCTGCCTTGCGAGCCTCTTGAGGATTTCTGTGAACAGAAAAATGTTTCAGGATGGCCGCCTTATAGGTGGACCATCTTAAATGATTTTGGTCCTCCAGCCCCGCAAAGAAACTGGAGTATTCCGGGGAGAAGGTCCACTTTACATATTGAATGCAGCTTTGGCTGTCCTTCAAATGGAAAGTCTCCATCATTTGTTCAAACAACTCTAAGTGCTCCCAAACAGAATACTTAGCGTTCTTATGGTAAGGCGTGATGACGCTCCTGATCGCCTTAATCTGCTTTAAGGGGTCCTTGAGCAAGGCCCTTTTTGCCTTATTGGCCTTTTTGGTTCGGGTAACCCTTGTCCATTCTTCCTCGGACTCAGAGGCACTGCTCCCAGAGGTTCCCGTCTGTTCTTCCAGGTTTTCCCGGATTCTGCGAGCCTGGGAATGGCTGGCAGAATGTGGGGACCTGGTCTCCTGTGTCCTGCGCAGTTCAGAGGAGTCTTCAGATTCCTCCTTGCTGCCAGGATTTGATGGGTACCCCCTCCACTGACCTAACTGGGCAGAGGTTTTCAGGATGCCCTTAATGGGCCTACTCTCCTGGGGTTCCCCATTGAACTGTACTGTACTTGGGTGCCCATACCCGGATGCCCACCCCTCCATTCCTGAGTGGTACTGGCCTATGAGCCCCATACTCTTAGCTGGATAGTAATCTGCCATCCCTGTGGCCCTGTGCTCATGTGCGCCAGGGGACATGGGGGTGGCAGAGTCCAGGGACTGAGAGGTATGAAGGCCTCTGGTACTAGGGCTCCTGAGGTTATGCTCCGGAGTTTCCATTTCCCAGCGAACCTCATCTCTATCTGCCCCTGCTCCCTGTTGCAATGCAAGAGCCTGCATTTGTGCCTTCAGTTCCTCAGTTAAGGCCTTACTCGACTCTATCAGTCTCTCCTGCATCGCTACCTGCTGTTGGAGCCTATCATTGTGCTGGCAGAGAGCTTCATTCTCTCTCTGTGTTTCCTGATTGGTCCTGGAGAACTGGGCCAGTCTTTGCTGCAGGAGGGTTACCTCCTGGGCAATGTCCCTATTGGCCTGCTCCTTTCTTGCTAGAGCATCCTCCACCCTTCTGGTGTGCTCTACCAAGTTCTGGTTTTCTTTTTGGAGGTCACCCAGCCCCTGGTGGGCCAGGTTATTATCTTCCATTTTTCTTTTTAAATGGCAGACTTCCTGGCCTAAGGCGTCTCTTTCCTGACTAAGAGCCTGCATTTGTGCCGCCAGGTCGTCCCTTTGCCTTTGGAAGGCACCAGCTTTCTGGCGCTCCTCATCAAACTCTGCCTGGGTATCCAGGTCTTTCAAGATCAGCTTGTTGCTCTCTACCTTCACTCTATCTAGATGACTTTGCAGGGTGGCTACCTGCTCCGTGCATGCCCTGTTAAAGTCTAATTGTTGCTCCAGCTTTTTCTGGCTCTGCAGTAAGGAGTCCAAACTGTCTTGGTGCTCCTTCTGCAGGGCCAGAAATCGGGTATCCTGGTCTGTCTTTTCCTGTTGTAGGATGCCCATATCCTCTTTTATTTTAATGATATATTGCCTACTATTATTTTCTGCCTCCTGGCTCCTCTGCAGCCTCTGCTCAGAAGAGTCCAGATCAGATTGGGCCTTCTGTAATGCCATCTGTTGCCTATTTGCCAGATTTTGGCTTTCAGCACATCTATCCTGCATGTCTCCCATATATAGGTACAGGTATGCTGCTATCCTGGCAATCTTATTGTGTTCCTCTTTGGCTTTAGGAGCCATATATAGTTCACTCAGGGCCACATGTAAGGGACCCTGATCTCTATATATATCTGACCCTGTTTCAGTGACCTGTTGTGTGATGGCCTGCAACCACACATCCTGGCCCTGTTCGGTCCATTCACCTCTCACAAATAGCTTATGCAAGAGGTGCTCTCTGGCTATTTTCATGTCTACTAAGGTCGTCATTCTAGAGATTGGTCTCTGTCCTGACTTACAGAAGTTAGTATTTTAGTTTTGCAGAACAGAACTTTTCTTGGAGTGTCCCTTTTGAGGAATGCTTCACAGCGTAATGCAGCGTGGTGATCCGACCGGATGTATGTATCCCGTCAGTTAGCACACTGTATTAAGCTGCACAAATGGTAAATCTAACCCAACGTCTCGGCTCGAGCCCCCACTTTGTAAGAGGATTCAATTCAGCACTACAGCCAAGTTAACGCCTAGTCTAGAATACTGAATGAAAACCCTTATTGATATATCTTTAGGTCCAGTTCATGCGTCCTGGATGACTACCCTTGTATAACACCCCTCTCTTGGAATCCCCCTGACCCCACTGAGCCAAGAAGTAATTCTGTTTTGCAAGTTTAAAAGGTTTATTTGATAAATTAAAATATATATCACACTTTTTAATAAATTAATAATTGAATATCACACTTAATCTGATATGGTAAATATTAACAACGGAGAATCTGGCACTAACACGCTTCTCTATAATCAATAAGGAGTTGACAAGAAATGGATAAGGTAGCACACTGGTAAATAGGTACAGAAGTATAATGTGGTAGAGGATGCTTTATGTAAGCTCAGGTGGATGCAATATTCAATGAATGCAGTACAGAAAATACGCAATATGATTCAACCAGACAATGTAATCACTTTTCTCGGGCTATTCACTCCCCCCCTCTTTATGCAATGCAAGGAAATGGGAGGAAGCACACAGTTCTCAGAAATGCAATCAATGTAATCAGTTCAATCCAGCAAGCTTAGACAACAGAAAACAGATAGGAGTTTTGAAATCACAGGCAATGCTTGGATATGTGCTGGCAATGAATGAGAAATATGCTAAATTTGCTTTTAATTCCCTTATAGAGGTTCAAGGTGAGTGGTATCTAGTTAATATTAGTCCAGGCTCACACTAGCAATGATGCAGGGATAGTTAGCAGGTTAAACGAATTTCTGGCCAATGGAAAGCAAACAGCATCAGTTTTTACATGTGAAGAAATTGCAAATCGCGGTAAAATTCGCGGATGCGCCGAGCGCTATTACAAAGGAACCGCAAGGACTATCTCTACCGCTTTGGGGTCCTAGAGAAGCCTGGGATCTCAGCTTCCAAATGAAAGTTATTGCAAGTCTCTAGCCCAAACGGTTGCGGAGATATGAGTAATTTAGTAAAGGTCGTTTTGGGTTTTGTAAATTTTACACGCACACTTTTTCAAAATGACAAGTGACAAATTTTTGCAGCTAGAATGACAGGTGACAGCTAGGAGGCAGTTCTACTTAGGTTAAATAGATTGAATTAGATGAATTTAAACTAAGAGATGTGTTCTGAGTTTTGCTAAGTACTCACAAGAGATTTTGAACAGGAAAGCGACTTGGTCACGGACTTCAGTCTGGTCAGGTCTTTCCGGGTTCTGCTCACAGCGCCTGGCCTCTGGAACTGCTCACAGGGGTCTGGTCTCTGCTAGGCACCGGTTCTTTGGGTCTCTCTGCTCTGGATAGATTGAAGTCTCTAGTTTTGGATAGATTGAAGTCTCTAGTTTGGCTCTCTGGAGGTTTGATGAATTTGAAGTCTGGATCTTTCCGGCAGAGCGTCCCGCTGCAAATGGATTTGGAAAGTCCCTATCTGTCCTGTCTGTCTGCTTTTATGTGTTTAGAATGTGGGTGTGTTCTAGCATCACTGACCCTACCTCTCTCTCAGCTTCTAATTGGTCAAACTTCCATTCCTCCGCTTGATTGGCAAACTGAACTGTGAGTCAGATTGATGTCATTTTACAGCCTGCAGAAAGTCCACTCCTCCTGTCAACTTACACACAAATCTAGATTTGAAACAAATACATATTTGCAGAGGTACATATTGTTTTAAAATCATATGCACCCATCATGCATTACAGGAGGTATCCCCTGTTCAAACTCTGCTCTTCCTGGGAGCTTGCATTCAGAACTGGCACATATTTCACTTTTTAACTGCTTTTTCAATTTCCGACATGGACCCAACTTTACATACATGTGTGCAGGGGGTAGGGACATTAACTGATGAAGTTTCAGATTTTTAACATGCACACATTTAGAGTAATATCCACTTTTCCGCTAAAACCCCCCTGAACATACCACCGGTTCCTACCACGTCTTAAACTGTGGGCAGAAAACTCACAAGAATTATGGTATCATTTATAAAATTTTCACATGTCCGCTCTATGAGTTATTCATCTTTTTATAAAACCATATCCTTGCTGCAGGGGTGTGTCTATTCAGGTCACATGGTACAGAAACCAGTCTTTCCAGTTTCTGCCAAGCCAGCTTGCTTCTCACAGGCAGTGCTCCTCCCAGCTTCTCCAGGAGGAAGCCACTTTTTACGACGTCTGTAATAAAAAACCTTTGCCTGAGTGGAGAGGGCTTTGTTCACTCTCTGGCAGAGCACAGGAAATTCAATTATCAGATAGATGGCATATCCTTAGCCTGGGCAGCAAAAGGAAGGTTGGCCTGGGAACACAGTGGTGACTCAAGTTTCACTGCTGATGGGATCCGTTGCTAGGCAAAATCAAGTTCCTTAAGCCAGACCTTCAGCTAACTTTTGTTGCTTTTAAAATAACTTGTAATTTTACACATGCAGCTAGAATGCTGATTCTAAGTGCAAAACTATGACATTTCAACAGTTACAAAGGCATGTGACACCAAACATAGGTCACTCATTTAATTTAACATTTTCGATTTTGGTGGTTTTAAATCCAGTTGCAGTTAGGCTTAAGCTGCTGACTCCATAGCATTTTTGTTATAAGCATTGTTTTTGGGCTCTTCATTTCCCAGATTTTGTAGGCACACAAAACTCCATTCTGCCAAATGTCTGCTGGTGTTCAGTGAATATTTTGCACATGTTGCAAGGTTTGAAATAGGCATTTTGCTTGCCTTCAGAAAAACACACAGAGTGGTTTTAAAACGCCGGCTTTTGGATAGTGGTGAGTACTGGTACTGCACCCATTTTTGGGATTTAAGAAATGAATTCCCCACACTTCTAGGTTGCATTTGGCAATCAGCATTGCCATTCCCAATGGTTTCAGACTACTGTGCGGGTAGTCCAATGGTGGTTTTAAAGCGCTTTGAAGCTAACCGGCGCTACTGTTTTTCCTTTGGCAACCCATTTCCCTCATGGCAACCCGGCCTTTCATTCTCGCACTGGTGGGTGGCAAGTGAGGCAACCATTTTGGTGGGCGCACAAACTGCGCAGCTTTCCTGGATTTCAGCGCACATGTGGGTTTTCCGCCATCTTGAATTTTCTAAGCCCACAGCACCAAATGTTGTAGCAGGGTAGCTTAAACGTGGGTCAGGACACCCAACATTAGTTATATGCAGAGCAGATTGTAAATGTAAGTTAAACAGATGCGGTTAGAAGCAGCAGAGCGGCATTTTAGCAGGTGGAATTTGTAAGCAAGCATGTTTAAATAAGCGGTATAGCGCATGGGAGTAATGTGTAACAGTGTGGCATAATGACATTAGGACGGGCAAGTAGAGACATAGTAGTGGTGAATGTTAACCCATGACAAAAGTAGCAACAGTGCAGAAAGGGCTGCGAATGTTACCTTGCGGTGTGGCGAGGGGGAATCGACCAGGGGTCTGCAGAAGGCAGACACGGCAGTAATCAGGCAGCAAAACAGGTGTTGTCCTTGTTCTGTGGTCCTTGGTGCTGGTGGGCCGGCTTCGCCGGCCAGTGACCAATGGGTGCTTTAGATGGAGCGGCGACCAATCAGGGGGTCAGATGCTGCAGTATTAGCCTAGTTAGACTTTGGTAGAAGGCATCAAGGAACGGGCGGCCATATTGGAGGGTAAAAGATACTGCATGTATCTTAATGGCGTTTACACACTTGCCTCAGTAAATTACCAGAATACAGTTCGCGAGGCAGTCTGCTTCTCCTCCGGTGGAAGCATGACAGTGGGTAAAGCAGTTACAGTATTATGGAGGGATTTTTGAAAATAAAGCGCTTCAAATTCAGCGCTCATCAGAATTCTTCGGAAGGCACAGAGACCTTTGTGCAGGATGCCTGCTGCTCCTGCATGGGTCAATCCTGCTCGGGGGAGATCCGGCTCCTGAACGGTGAGGGCGGGAATGAGGACAGGCAGCAAAACTTTGTGTCCATCGGCATGATGTAACCCTCCAGGTACAGGAGTTTAGTTGACATCATAGCTGATAAAGTGCTGTGGTCTTTTAACGTGTTGTTTAGGGACTCGTATAGGTTTGTAAATGGAGTCAGTGCTATGCTCACTGCATACATGATAGCAAATATGTCCAATTTCTTTTTTGGTGAATCTGTGTTTGTGTTGGATGAAGAGTCACTCATCCTTTGGGATCGATGTGGGGGACTGGTGTTGACAGTTGCAAGTCCCTTCTTGGTGGTCGCATGTGGGAGGGTGTTTGCTCCCTTGAAGGTGTTTGAACTCTGCAGTTAGATTTGTTTTGGAGGTCAGCTTGTGAAGAATTCAGATCTTTAGTGAGTTAGTTTCTTCCATTTATGTTTTTTCTGACATGTCAGGCTCCAGGGTGATTGGGTCTGGTACCTCCCTCATGGGCACTGGCCTGTGCTCTGGTTACAGTTCCAAAGCTGCATTAAGGTTGGGTTTGCCAAGCCCTGGGTCAGTCGGCATGTGTGTAAATTCGTTTTGTCACTGCTTCTGCTGTCCACTATGTTCTTGTTGTGGGGAGATGATGGTACTTCGTTTTTATAGTCCTTGGCCCTCATCCAATAGGACCAATTTCGGGTTTGGAGGCACTCTATGTTCTAGCTGAGCCGCATCAGGAAACAGTTGTGTGCCAAAATTCTCTATGCCAATAACTTGCTGAGGTTCGGTGACTTCAGTAGTGATTATTACCTCTAGCATTTCCCTGTTGGAGATTTTGTTTATTCTTTCAAATTTATGTTTATGTTGCTTTCCAAAGAAATCCTTTAATGTATGCAAACTAGACTTCCTGGAGTCTATGGTTGTGTCTTTTGGTTGTTGGGTAATTTTCTTCTTCATGCAGAGGGTAGAAATGTTCAGCTTTTTTGCATGCTGCCCCTGGGTTTATCTTTTTTTTATTCCCTCACATGGTTTCTCCAATTGGGCTGCAGTTAGAGGTTTTAATGGGTGTTGTACTCTTTTCCATTTTTTCTTGTTTATGCCCTCTTCCATTACGGATTTATTCTTTTTCGTATTTGATGGAAATGCAGCCTCCGAGCAAATGCTGTTGTAATCAAGTTCCTGCCAAGCATTTTCTTGGTCGGGTATAGTCCTTTTGCTTTGCTTAGGGACCTGAGAGGCCAGAGCTGGCAACGTCCAGTCCCGAGAGGGGGCATGGACTTGGGCTTGCACATCATGAGTCACTCATTGGAGGGGTGCGACTTGGTCGGACGCCTCGCTCCTTTCCAGGGAACTGCCGTTGGTGGCCGCGCTCAAGGAACTCATGACTTCTGCAGCACTCGATGACTTAGCCTCCATGCTGCGCTCACCGACTCCGCTCCCCCGCACCTGGTCTCCCCACGTCAGCAAATCCCTTGAGTCCTCGGGGGTGCTGGGTGGCCGATGGTCACCGCCAGAGCCCCTCGTCTCTCCACATGCCTCCTCCACCTCCATCGTTGCCACGGGCCCACCTCCGACGCTCAACGCCCGCTGTCCTCTGACAGATTGGGCGGAACCTTCTGTCATGGGAGACCCATCGCACGCAGGATACGAGGGAACCGAGGGAGATCGAGGTAAGGAGTCTTTGTTGTCGTGCTTGTTTGCTGGCTGTTTTCTTCCCGATGGGCTCACGGGGTCCTCTGTAACGCTCACCTGATTCCCGTAGAGGCGCCGGTCTTGACTGGGCGTATACCGTATCTTCAAAGGTGATGTGTAACACACGGCTGGCTCTTTGGGCTGGACCTCTGTGCACTGTATGTCTGACTCGAAGGGTAAGATGTCTGCAGATAGAAAATATGGGATTAATGAACTGGGTTATTGAATGTCTCTCTCTTCTTCCCTTTCTCTTCTCCTGTAGAACCCCAAAGGTTAACGCTCTCACCTTAGGTAAGGGAACGCTGTGCTCTCCATCTGCCTCGGGGCAGGGTGCTGTGACCAGTTTCTTCACTGGATAAGGGGAGCAGGCCTCTTGACTTCAGAGTACTGCTGTCCGTCGTTTACTGCACGAACGGTAAGTTTCGAGTAATTCTAATGTCTTTAAAAGTCTTTAGTAATGATGTCTCTTGTTTTGCAGGGTTCCGGCGATGGCGGATGACGGGCTGCAGTGAGTTGAAGATGGAGCCTGTGTGATGAATAGAAGCGCCTGGAAGCACGTAAGTAAGCGCTTGTTGCCTGCTTCACGATGCGCTCTAACTGTCTTTTTATTTTGCAGGCACAAGTTCGGAGCGGCTGCAGGGTGCCGGAATACCCACTGGGTTAGATGTGGAAAGGAGTAATGGCACGTGAGTATTAAAGTTCCCCAATGTCTTTAAACGCACCTTGTTTTGTCTTTCAGATGCGGGATGCAGCGCCGAAGGCCTCCGGAGCGTGCAAAGAGTTGGTAAGCTTTTGTCTTTCAGATGCCGGAATGCAGTGCGAAGACCTCCGGAGCGCACGAAGAGTAGGTAAGCCTTTGTCTTTCAGATGCCGGAATGCAGCACGAGGCGTTGGTGACAGCCGATGGACCAGGTAAGTGAAGCGCTGTCACTGAAGACCGTAATGCTAACCTGTTCTTTCTTGTCTTTATAGGTGTTGCTGAAGACTGGATTCAGGATGGTAAGCCTTTTTCCTTAGGCCAGGATCAGATGCAGAAGACACGATGAGCGTTCTGCTGCAGAAGATGCAGAATAACGCAAAGCAAGATTCATCCATCGGGTGTGATTTAAATAGCCTCCTGTAGTGCTTAGGTGTCTCCTTCCACTGCCACGCCTAGGTAATAAAAGAGTTCCTGCTTTCCAGAAGAGTTCCAGTGTTCTGAGCCTAGGGAGTGGCTCCTGCCCCACCCAACAGGAAAAGTAGTTCCAAACAGAAGAGGATCAGAGGCTCAACTGGCAGGCAAGTAAGCAGCATGGTCTGCTGCAGGTAAGTCCACCCAAGCATTATGAGCCCGGCGCTTCCAGCGCTGGGACTGGGCATATTTATGAGCCTGGTGCCACTGGCGCCAGGACTGAGTCCAAAAGGTCCCAATTGGGACTGGTTGGCACTCGGAACCTGGGTTATGGATCTGCTTCCAAGGGAGTTGGGAAAACCCTGACCTTTTGGAAGCAGAGATCATGACAGTACCCCCCTCAAGGCCCCTCCCAAACCGGGCTTCTCCGGGGGTTTTGGCTTGTCAGGAAATGTTCGGTGAAATCTTTTGATTAGGCGAGGAGCGTGGACATATTCAGCAGGTTCCCAGGATCTCTCTTGGGGGCCGTAGCCTTTCCAGTCAATTAGGTAAAATAGTTTAGATTTGGAGATCTTGGAGTCCAGAATGCTTTTGACTTCAAACTCGAGTTCTCCATCAACTAGGATGGGTTTTGGAGATTTAGTTAGTCGGGTTTGAGGTTGCACGGGTTTTAATAGAGAGACGTGGAAGACCGGATGTATCTTCATGTGCGGGGGCAAGTACAACTTGACCGCTACTGGGTTTACTATTGTAGTGATGGAATAGGGACCAAGGTATCTTGGGTTGAATGTGCGTGGCCCTTTTAGAGGTAGATATTTGGTGGATAACCAGACTTGATCCCCTACTTGATATTGAGGGGGTTCCTTCCAATGTTGATCTGCTCCTTTCTTGTATTGTTCTTTAGCCCTTTGAAGGTGAGAAACAGCTTCCTTAAAGGCTTGGGTGATTGTAGAATGCAGGTAGTCTACTGCTGGTGTTTCAAGATCTTGGAGGGGATCCAACTCCGAGGTTCGAGGGTGACTGCCGTATAAAAGAAAAAACGGGGTTTTTCCAGTTCCCGAATGGACAGAGTTATTGTAGGCATATTCGGCTATCCAAAGGATGTCTTTCCAAGTTTTTTCAGTTTGTTGCAGCATGCAGCGTAAATACTGTTCCAGAGTTTGATTGGTCCTCTCGGTTTGTCCGTCGGTCTGAGGGTGGTGACTGGTCGATAGTCTCACATCAATTTGAGCCGACCGACAGCAACTTCACCAAAAATGAGAAATAAATTGACTACCTCGATCCGAAATTAGAACCGAAGGAAAACCGTGCAGTCGGACGATGTTTTCGAGAAATTCTCGGGCCAGAGTTGCTGCTGTTGGCAAGCCTTTGAGCGGAATGAAATGCGCCATTTTGGAGAATAAGTCCACGATTACTAGAATCGTATTGTATCCGGAGCATGGAGGTAGATCGGTGATGAAGTCCATAGAAAGCGTATGCCAAGGGCGAGGTGGGATGTCAATAGGGCGTAAGAGGCCTGCTGGTCTTTCCTTTTGACTCTTGTTTTGGGCGCATACTCCACAGGACATTATAAAGTCTCTGATATCTTTTTTCCAAGACGGCCACCAGAAGTAGCGCTTGATCTTTTCTGAGGTCTTGGCCATACCGGGATGTCCTTCCATTGAAGACTCGTGATAACAAGAGATTACTTTTTTCTGTAAATCTGTGCTGGGCAGGTATAATGGTTCTTGGAAATACAATAAGTTGTCCTTTACTGCAAAGTCCTTTCCCTGCAGATGCCAATTCTGTATGTCTGCTGGAGTTACAAGTTGCCTGGCTTGATCCTTAACTTCCTCTATGGATTGTGTGGCGATTACACCCAGAATTCTTTGTTCGGGAATGATTGGTACAGGTTTAGGGTTGATCAAGTGTTCTTCCACTCCCATCCGAGAAAGGGCATCAGCTTTACCGTTTTTTGTACCAGGTCGATAGGTAATTATGAAGTCAAACTCGGCAAAGAATAATGCCCAACGGAGTTGTCTAGAGGATTGGGCTTTTGCGGTTTTCAAATATTGCAGGTTTCGGTGATCCGTAATCACAGTAACGGTGTGTCGGGCAGGGAATTGCCGTTGGTGGCCGCGCTCAAGGAACTCATGACTTCTGCAGCACTCGATGACTTAGCCTCCATGCTGCGCTCACCGACTCCGCTCCCCCGCACCTGGTCTCCCCACGTCAGCAAATCCCTTGAGTCTTCGGGGGTGCTGGGTGGCCGATGGTCACCGCCAGAGCCCCTCGTCTCTCCACATGCCTCCTCCACCTCCATCGTTGCCACGGGCCCACCTCCGACGCTCAACGCCCGCTGTCCTCTGACAGATTGGGCGGAACCTTCTGTCATGGGAGACCCATCGCACGCAGGATACGAGGGAACCGAGGGAGATCGAGGTAAGGAGTCTTTGTTGTCGTGCTTGTTTGCTGGCTGTTTTCTTCCCGATGGGCTCACGGGGTCCTCTGTAACGCTCACCTGATTCCCGTAGAGGCGCCGGTCTTGACTGGGCGTATACCGTATCTTCAAAGGTGATGTGTAACACACGGCTGGCTCTTTGGGCTGGACCTCTGTGCACTGTATGTCTGACTCGAAGGGTAAGATGTCTGCAGATAGAAAATATGGGATTAATGAACTGGGTTATTGAATGTCTCTCTCTTCTTCCCTTTCTCTTCTCCTGTAGAACCCCAAAGGTTAACGCTCTCACCTTAGGTAAGGGAACGCTGTGCTCTCCATCTGCCTCGGGGCAGGGTGCTGTGACCAGTTTCTTCACTGGATAAGGGGAGCAGGCCTCTTGACTTCAGAGTACTGCTGTCCGTCGTTTACTGCCCGAACGGTAAGTTTCGAGTAATTCTAATGTCTTTAAAAGTCTTTAGTAATGATGTCTCTTGTTTTGCAGGGTTCCGGCGATGGCGGATGAAGGGCTGCAGTGAGTTGAAGATGGAGCCTGTGTGATGAATAGAAGCGCCTGGAAGCACGTAAGTAAGCGCTTGTTGCCTGCTTCACGATGCGCTCTAACTGTCTTTTTATTTTGCAGGCACAAGTTCGGAGCGGCTGCAGGGTGCCGGAATACCCACTGGGTTAGATGTGGAAAGGAGTAATGGCACGTGAGTATTAAAGTTCCCCAATGTCTTTAAACGCACCTTGTTTTGTCTTTCAGATGCGGGATGCAGCGCCGAAGGCCTCCGGAGCGTGCGAAGAGTTGGTAAGCTTTTGTCTTTCAGATGCCGGAATGCAGTGCGAAGACCTACGGAGCGCACGAAGAGTAGGTAAGCCTTTGTCTTTCAGATGCCGGAATGCAGCACGAGGCGTTGGTGACAGCCGATGGACCAGGTAAGTGAAGCGCTGTCACTGAAGACCGTAATGCTAACCTGTTCTTTCTTGTCTTTATAGGTGTTGCTGAAGACTGGATTCAGGATGGTAAGCCTTTTTCCTTAGGCCAGGATCAGATGCAGAAGACACGATGAGCGTTCTGCTGCAGAGGATGCAGAATAACGCAAAGCAAGATTCATCCATCGGGTGTGATTTAAATAGCCTCCTGTAGTGCTTAGGTGTCTCCTTCCACTGCCACGCCTAGGTAATAAAAGAGTTCCTGCTTTCCAGAAGAGTTCCAGTGTTCTGAGCCTAGGGAGTGGCTCCTGCCCCACCCAACAGGAAAAGTAGTTCCAAACAGAAGAGGATCAGAGGCTCAACTGGCAGGCAAGTAAGCAGCATGGTCTGCTGCAGGTAAGTCCACCCAAGCATTATGAGCCCGGTGCTTCCAGCGCTGGGACTGGGCATATTTATGAGCCTGGTGCCACTGGCGCCAGGACTGGGTCCAAAAGGTCCCAATTGGGACTGGTTGGCACTCGGAACCTGGGTTATGGATCTGCTTCCAAGGGAGTTGGGAAAACCCTGACCTTTTGGAAGCAGAGATCATGACAGTACCCCCCCTCAAGGCCCCTCCCAAACCGGGCTTCTCCGGGGGTTTTGGCTTGTCAGGAAATGTTCGGTGAAATCTTTTGATTAGGCGAGGAGCGTGGACATATTCAGCAGGTTCCCAGGATCTCTCTTGGGGGCCGTAGCCTTTCCAGTCAATTAGGTAAAATAGTTTAGATTTGGAGATCTTGGAGTCCAGAATGCTTTTGACTTCAAACTCGAGTTCTCCATCAACTAGGATGGGTTTTGGAGATTTAGTTAGTCGGGTTTGAGGTTGCACGGGTTTTAATAGAGAGACGTGGAAGACCGGATGTATCTTCATGTGCGGGGGCAAGTACAACTTGACCGCTACTGGGTTTACTATGGTAGTGATGGAATAGGGACCAAGGTATCTTGGGTTGAATGTGCGTGGCCCTTTTAGAGGTAGATATTTGGTGGATAACCAGACTTGATCCCCTACTTGATATTGAGGGGCTTCCTTCCGATGTTGATCTGCTCCTTTCTTGTATTGTTCTTTAGCCCTTTGCAGGTGAGAAACAGCTTCCTTAAAGGCTTGGGTGATTGTAGAATGCAGGTAGTCTACTGCTGGTGTTTCAAGATCTTGGAGGGGATCCAACTCCGAGGTTCGAGGGTGACTGCCGTATAAAAGAAAAAACAGGGTTTTTCCAGTTCCCGAATGGACAGAGTTATTGTAGGCATATTCGGCTATCCAAAGGATGTCTTTCCAAGTTTTTTCAGTTTGTTGCAGCATGCAGCGTAAATACTGTTCCAGAGTTTGATTGGTCCTCTCGGTTTGTCCGTCGGTCTGAGGGTGGTGACTGGTCGATAGTCTCACATCAATTTGAGCCGACCGACAGCAACTTCGCCAAAAATGAGAAATAAATTGACTACCTCGATCCGAAATTAGAACCGAAGGAAAACCGTGCAGTCGGACGATGTTTTCGAGAAATTCTCGGGCCAGAGTTGCTGCTGTTGGCAAGCCTTTGAGCGGAATGAAATGCGCCATTTTGGAGAATAAGTCCACGATTACTAGAATCGTATTGTATCCGGAGCATGGAGGTAGATCGGTGATGAAGTCCATAGAAAGCGTATGCCAAGGGCGAGGTGGGATGTCAATAGGGCGTAAGAGGCCTGCTGGTCTTTCCTTTTGACTCTTGTTTTGGGCGCATACTCCACAGGACATTATAAAGTCTCTGATATCTTTTTTCCAAGACGGCCACCAGAAGTATCGCTTGATCTTTTCTGAGGTCTTGGCCATACCGGGATGTCCTTCCATTAAAGACTCGTGATAACAAGAGATTACTTTTTTCTGTAAATCTGTGCTGGGCAGGTATAATCGTTCTTGGAAATACAATAAGTTGTCCTTTACTGCAAAGTCCTTTCCCTGCAGATGCCAATTCTGTATGTCTGCTGGAGTTACAAGTTGCCTGGCTTGATCCTTAACTTCCTCTATGGATTGTGTGGCGATTACACCCAGAATTCTTTGTTCGGGAATGATTGGTACAGGTTTAGGGTTGATCAAGTGTTCTTCCACTCCCATCCGAGAAAGGGCATCAGCTTTACCGTTTTTTGTACCAGGTCGATAGGTAATTATGAAGTCAAACTCGGCAAAGAATAATGCCCAACGGAGTTGTCTAGAGGATTGGGCTTTTGCGGTTTTCAAATATTGCAGGTTTCGGTGATCCGTAATCACAGTAACCGTGTGTCGGGCCCCCAGCAGATAATGCCGCCAAGCCTTAAAGGGAGACTTGATAGCCAGAAGTTCCTTGTCAGTAATCGTGTAATTGATTTCAGGAGGCGAGAATTTGCGGGACCAAAATGCCATGGGATGCAACTGATTGGTTACCGGGTCCTTTTGTGATAGAACTGCCCCCATGGCAAGGCTTGAAGCATCAGTTTCCACGATGTAGGGGAGTTCGGGGCGAGGGTGTTTTAAGATTGGTGCAGAGATAAATTTAGTCTTCAAATCCTGGAAAGCTTGTTCCGCCTCGGTAGACCATTCAAAACGTTTGTTTTTCTTTAACAAGGCAGTGATGGGCTGGACTATTCGAGAAAATTCAGGGATAAACCTGCGGTAAAAGTTAGCGAAGCCTAACATGCTTTGCACACCTTTTACGGAGGATGGTGATGGCCATTTGAGAACTGCATCGACCTTCTTTGAATCCATACGCACTCCGCTAGGTGATAATATGAATCCCAAGAATTCAATTTCAGTCACGTTGAAAACACATTTTTCCAATTTAGCGAAAAGTTTGTGTTGACGCAATCTTTCGAGGACCATTTTCACGTGTTTCCGATGTTCAGATTCCGATGAAGAATAAACGAGGATGTCGTCAATGTAAACAACAACACACACATCTATGAGCTCTCTGAGGACATCGTTCATAAAATATTGAAAGGCGGCCGGGGCATTGCAAAGTCCAAAGGGCATGACCTGATATTCAAATAGCCCATATTTGGTGCGGAAGGCCGTCTTCCATTAATCGCACTCTTTTACTAGTACCAAGTGGTAGGCTCCTCTAAGATCCAGCTTTGTATATATGCATGCTTTTCTGACTTGGTCCAGGAGTTCAGGGATCAAAGGTAACGGATATCTATTCTTGACGGTGATCTGGTTCAGGGAGCGATAATCTATGCAAGTTCTAAGGTCTCCTTCCTTTTTTGGAACGAAGAACAAAGCTGAAGAAGCAGGGGACTTGGAAGGACGAATAAACCCATTTGCCAGGTATTGATCCAGGTATTGTCGAAGGTGAAGGTTCTCAGGCTCGGTGAGGGCATAGATTCTACTACAAGGAGGAGTAGATCCAGGTATCAGGTCTATCTGGCAGTCATAAGACCTATGAGGAGGTAGAGAGTTAGCCTGATCCTTCCGGAAAACATCTTGGTATTCTAGGTATTCGGGAGGTAACTGGGGAGTCTCTGAAGAAATTGCGGCCAGTGCAACACCAGGTGGAGGGTGACAAGTAGAGACACATTCTGGAAACTGGACCGTTCTTGCTCGCCAATCGATCAGAGGATTGTGTTTCTCTAACCAAGGTATTCCTAGAATAATCTGAAACTGAGGAGCCTTGATCACATCGAACACGATCTTCTCATGGTGTCCATCTTGACTTACTAACGTCACTTCTTGAGTGGTATGCGTTACTGGTCCGGAGGCTATCTCCGTTCCATCCACCGTAGTAATGACGTCCTTTACAGCCTTGGGACAAAGAGTTAGATTCATCCTCAAAACCATTTCATGATCCACATAATTGCCGATGGCACCGCTGTCGACGTAAGCTTCAATTGCATGTAATCGATCCGGATTATCAGGGCTAATGAGGACCATAGGTATCACGAAATGCGAGGTCACGGAACTGGTTTTCACGCTCGGCAAGAGGACCTCTATTCTTGTCGGGCGAGGTCGTTTCCCTGCTCAGAGTTTGTAACTTTGGTAACTGCAGCTCCTACTGCCTTCTTGGCAGGTTTCACCGAACAGTCTCGAAGAAAGTGCCCTGAGTTTCCGTAATATAGGCATAATTGCAACTGTTTTCTCCTTTCCCGCTCCTTTTGTGTTAGAGGACCTTTCAGGCCCCCTATTTGCATGGGTTCCCCGGAGTCTACTCCTTTGGAAGGAGTTGGCGGTTTGGAAAATACTCGAGCATCAAACTTGGAACGATCGGCCTTCCTGTTCTGCAGTCTGTGATCTATTTGAACGACTAAGTCTATATAGTCCGAACAATCTTGTGGGGGATTCACTACTTGGGCTAACACATCTTTGAGCTCTCCACGTAGACCTCTATAAAACAGCGTAATCCTTTTGTCCTCAGGCCATTGAGTTTCCACTATCAGTCTGTTAAAAGACGCAATATAAGCCAAAAGGTCTTGATTACCTTGTCGCAACGAAAGAAGCTCATTGTCCAAGGCCTGCCCCTGTGAATGTCTTGCGAACAGTTTTTCCATACTGAGCTGAAAAGCTTGAAAATCATGGAGGACCGGATCATCTTGATTTACTAGAGGGATCGACCAGTCTGCCGCATTGCCACTAAGGTACGAAAGCACGAAAGCTACTTTAGCTTGATCAGTTGGAAAGGCTGCTGGCCGGCATAAGAAATGCAACCGGCACTGATTGATAAATACTGCAAACCTCTTTGGGTCACCAGAAAATCGTTCGGGCAGAGCCAGAGGTACATTCCCAGATAGGTTGATCTGCACTGGATTCATAGAGGATGTAGAAGGAAGATTTCCCCCAGATGCGGGTAACAGGGTCTGTCCGGCTTGTGACTGTAGCAATTGTCTAGCGAGATCATCTGTTCGCTCCTTGGAAATAATCAGTTCCCTTCTTAGAGCGTTCGTTTCCTGACGGGCTGCATGCACTTCTGCCCTTAGTTCCCCAAGTAACTGGGCTAGCTGGTCGGTATCCGAGGTTTCCATAGCGCCTGGACGGGAGTTTTGCGGTAGGCTTTTCGTTCTGTAACGCTCACCTGATTCCCGTAGAGGCGCCGGTCTTGACTGGGCGTATACCGTATCTTCAAAGGTGATGTGTAACACACGGCTGGCTCTTTGGGCTGGACCTCTGTGCACTGTATGTCTGACTCGAAGGGTAAGATGTCTGCAGATAGAAAATATGGGATTAATGAACTGGGTTATTGAATGTCTCTCTCTTCTTCCAGTTCTCTTCTCCTGTAGAACCCCAAAGGTTAACGCTCTCACCTTAGGTAAGTGAACGCTGTGCCCTCCATCTGCCTCGGGGCAGGGTGCTGTGACCAGTTTCTTCACTGGATAAGGGGAGCAGGCCTCTTGACTTCAGAGGACTGCTGTCCGTCGTTTACTGCACGAACGGTAAGTTTCGAGTAATTCTAATGTCTTTAAAAGTCTTTAGTAATGATGTCTCTTGTTTTGCAGGGTTCCGGCGATGGCGGGTGACGGGCTGCAGTGAGTTGAAGATGGAGCCCGTGTGATGAATAGAAGCGCCTGGAAGCACGTAAGTAAGCGCTTGTTGCCTGCTTCACGATGCGCTCTAACTGTCTTTTTATTTTGCAGGCACAAGTTCGGAGCGGCTGCAGGGTGCCGGAATAGCCACTGGGTTAGATGTGGAAAGGAGTAATGGCACGTGAGTATTAAAGTTCCCCAATGTCTTTAAACGCACCTTGTTTTGTCTTTCAGATGCGGGATGCAGCGCCGAAGGCCTCCGGAGTGTGCGAAGAGTTGGTAAGCTTTTGTCTTTCAGATGCCGGAATGCAGTGCAAAGACCTCCGGAGCGCACAAAGAGTAGGTAAGCCTTTGTCTTTCAGATGCCGGAATGCAGCACGAGGCGTTGGTGACAGCCGATGGACCAGGTAAGTGAAGCGCAGTCACTGAAGACCGTAATGCTAACCTGTTCTTTCTTGTCTTTATAGGTGTTGCTGAAGACTGGATTCAGGATGGTAAGCCTTTTTCCTTAGGCCAGGATCAGATGCAGAAGACACGATGAGCGTTCTGCTGCAGAGGATGCAGAATAACGCAAAGCAAGATTCATCCATCGGGTGTGATTTAAATAGCCTCCTGTAGTGCTTAGGTGTCTCCTTCCACTGCCACGCCTAGGTAATAAAAGAGTTCCTGCTTTCCAGAAGAGTTCCAGTGTTCTGAACCTAGGGAGTGGCTCCTGCCCCACCCAACAGGAAAAGTAACTCCAAACAGAAGAGGATCAGAGGCTCAACTGGCAGGCAAGTAAGCAGCATGGTCTGCTGCAGGTAAATCCACCCAAGCATTATTAGCCCGGCGCTTCCAGCGCTGGGACTGGGCAAATTTATGAGCCTGGTGCCACTGGCGCCAGGACTGGGTCCAAAAGGTCCCAATTGGGACTGGTTGGCACTCGGAACCTGGGTTATGGATCTGCTTCCAAGGGAGTTGGGAAAACCCTGACCTTTTGGAAGCAGAGATCATGACATCCTCTGAGGCGCCCAGCACAATGCTCGGCTCCGACAACGGGGATCCCGCTTTCCCATCCCGCTGTGCAGGCAAGCGAGCTTCATCTCATTTGTCATAACTGTTTGCAATTATGTTTGATGGTGGGGAGACAATGTTCAGCCTGTTTTTTTTTGTGATTTGTGAGGTCTTTGGGTTAGCCTTCACATTTCTAGTCGAGGCGCTGGATGTCACAGCCGGCATTTCCTCACTTAAAAGCCTCTGTGGAGGAAAGGCGGCTTGCTTTTCATCTGGCACAGCGTTTCCCTTAGAGGACGTTGTAGTTGGCCTTACGTCCACTTTAGGTTTAAAGCTCTGGAGTTTTGGCCTTCAGCTGCAGGGCTCAGAGGGGTAGTGTCTATGGTGTCCATGTCAGCCATAGACTGCCAAAGACTGCTTCTACTCAGCTGCCTACTCCGCGGCCGCTCTGTGGCTGAATGGGGTTTTTGTAAGTGCTCCTCCCCAGCACTGGCAATGGAGACAGTAGACAGACTGGATTCAGGATTCAGGAAGTGGGTAGTGTGGACTGCCAAAGACTACTTCTACTCAGTTGCCTACTCCGGTTAGATTCTTCTTTGGTTGTGGTACATGATGAAGTATTGTTTTCTTTTTTTTTCTTTGGAGGAATTGCAGTGAGTTCCTGTATCATTTCAGTTTGAAGTAGTTATCTTTTAGAACATTTTGCTTTTTGTGGAACACAATAATTTTTTAGATGGGGGTGTAGAGTGATCGCAGTTTATTGTATTCTAGAATGCAAGGAATATCAGCATTTACTTTACTTGCATCAAAGTTGATTAGAAATAGCCCATCAAGTGTACGTAAGCGTGATAGTGCTACATAGCTCATGCCTTCTTTAAAGACTGTGCTACCAATATCTATGAATGCTTTATCTAGGGTAAGACCTTGTGATTTGTGAATGGTAACTGCATATGCTAGAGTTAGTTAAAATTGTTCTCTGCATAAAAGAAGGAATCAGGCTGTTGAGCGTCCTATCCTTTTAACTTCTGAAAGTTTGTCAAAGCGAATAATAAAAAATTGAATGTTGTTGTCACGTGGGTATGTTTGAAAGACAACAACAGTACCAACTGCTCCATTAAATAGTCCTTGCTCCACGTCAAGGTTACGTTTAAGCATTACTCTACAGTTTAAAGATAATTTTAATATTTTCCCTAAACCAGCTGTGTTGGAGATAGAGTTTTCTAAGGTATTTAGTCTTGTTGTGGCTTGTTGACACATGGGTAGTGTCATACCATGTACGTCCAGTTTACCTGTGGAGCAAATTTCATTTATTGGTTGCATTTCTTTTTTCAACATTGTTTCATTGAATTTTGAACAGCTTGCAAGAGTTGGCATCAAGGACATACAATTGACATTTTTGTGTGCTAATTGTTCTATGACATCAGTAGCACATGAGTTATGGCCATAGGGTGCATGGATGTGCCTTGATTTTAATATTGATTGTGCTTCTTGCGACTTAGCCATACTATATTGTCAGATTTTCCATACAAGGCAGTACTGGTTAAACGGTCTGCAGCTTCATAGCAGCCACATTCTCTTTCAGAGAGCATTGTTATGCCTGTACAATTTCTGTGATAGTGTTTTGTCAGATGATATGTCATCCCAGAGGTCCTGAAGTTCTGTTTTCTCTGCTTTGGTTAACTAGGCTGGGACACATCGTGCAACTGCAGTGGAATTGTCTGCAATGAACATCTATGTTTGCATTCGATAGGAGGAAAATGATTGCATTGTAATCATTGATGTATTTTGATTCTTCTGGTCTTTTTATGTAATATGTGTTATTAAGCAATTTACCTTTGACGCCATGAGGCTGATTCATGCAACAAATGTGCGCCAAAATTTGTGGTGCAAGCTGGCACAAGTGTGAAAAAGCAAGCGCACGTGCACATGTGAGATTCAAGGAAGGCCCTGCGTGTGTTATCCCTGGGATGTGTGCCAAATCTGTGGGTGGCGCACACGGGCACACACGTCACTTCAACATCCCAAACCTGTGCGCGACGAGCACAGCGAAAGTGCACAACGTCTAGCGCACACACCAAGAAGGGGGCAGAACACACAGAATGGGGAACAACATGTGAAAATGAAGGCTTAACTTGGGAGGTACTGCTGGGAAATACACGGAGCCCCCACAAGTGCGCGAATAACACGTATTCATGAAATTGAATATGGGAAACCCGCACATGCCAAAAGACACGCACAGGTGTAAACACACGTCCGCCACAAGAAGGCAGGCAGATGCGTCCCCGCGTAGTATAAAAGTGCGCACAAACAACAAATACGTATATACAGCTACAATGAATGTCCCATTTCTCGCAGCACTGATCGTGGGACACCGCAGGAGGAGGAGAATAGCTAGGCCCTGCATTGTTTTGCCCAGGACCAGCCTTTTTGGGATGCCTGATGACCAGGTCTATGTCAGTTATAGGTTTCCACCTCATATCATCCTAGACCTGCTCACTGAGTGGGAGGATGACCTCACATCACCCACCTTATGCTCTCAAGCACTGAGCCCCTTGGAAAAGGTGCTCAATGCCCTACATTTTCTGGCCACTGGGTCATTTCAGCAGACAACTGTCATAGTTGGGGGCATCTCACAGGCCACACAGTCATGCTGCCTACACCAGGTGTTGGCAATCATGAATGCGTGCTCCTCAGTCCGCAGGCACATATACATGCCAAGAACACCCGCAGAAAGGCAGGCTGTGGTCCAGGTCTTTTACAGGGTGGCACACTTCCCCAAAGTGCTTGGTGCCATAAATTGCTCCCATGTGGCCCTACGTCCACCTATGGCCACTGAGCACATCTATCGAAACCGCAAGCACTGGCATTCCATCAACATACAGGTTGTATGCAATGCCGATGGTATCATCACCTCTGTCTATGCAAACTATCCTGGGTCTACCCATGACAGTTTCATATACAGAATGTCTGCCCTGAGCCAGGACCTGGAAGCTGGGAAGCATGGCGACACATGGCTCATTGGTGAGTGCAAATGTCTGTGCATATGCATGCATGTCACACACAGACAAATACACAAACCCGACTAATGAAAACCATACTCACCTCCCCAGGGGACAGTGCCTACCTTCTGAGTAACCACATGATGACGCCAATACGGAACCCCACCACACCACCCCAGGTAAGATACAACGCTGCCCATATTGCAACCAGGGGCATAGTGCAGCACACATTCGGGGTGCTCAAGTCACGCTTCGGCTCCCTTGACCGCTCTGGTGGGCAGCTACTATATGCACCCCCAGTAGTGTGCAGGATCATTGTTGCAGCATGTGTCCTGCACAATGTTGCAACACGGCAGGGCGTAAGGGTGGATATGGTGGTGCCCCCACATCCCCAACCACAGGCACAGGTGCTGCCCATGGGAGGGGAAAGGGCACGTAGCGAGGCAGCCTGGACCCAGCTTGTGGCCACATTTTTCACCTAAACTCCCACCCCTGTGGAGTGCACACAGGCCTGGCACATACCAAGTGACAATTGATGATGACAAAGAGACAGTTAACTCTCACAACCTTACCACCCTGAGAATGTTGCCACAGAAGTGCTACATTGTGTGCATCCTTAGCTTCTTAAACATAACCAATCCTGTGTGACCAAAAGGAACACATGCAAGGTTTATATCACATCACCCCCCTGAAAAAACAGGCCCTGACAATCACTGGTATGTCACCCAAACCCTCCCAACCCACATCACCCTTGTCTGCCACACCATGACATGGCATGCAACAGTAAAAGAGCAAACCAAAAGCCCAAATCATGACTAATTAGATATGAAGTGACACATGATAAATGGAAAGTGGCCTGAGACAATCACACCTGATATGTAATCAGAAGAAATGACTGACCAACAACCTCCCACACATAGAAAGTCATACACAAATACATGCCACCAGCGGTACCATCAACAAAAGACAGCATATCTGTTGGCATGCACATTGGCCAAGCCAAATCCGAAAATACCTAACCCATGTGCTGTGTGTGTCTCCTGCAACACACTGCTCAGCACACAGCACAGTGAGCAGCCATTGTGTTGGAGATACACCTTGAGCATCATATAAAAAGGACAAGCAACAAAAAATACCTATTGACTCATGTACACAATCCCCAAATGGTAAGTGATCATGCGATGCAGGGACAAAGCATACCAGAGAAGGCAATCTGTGTGCATGTGCGGGCATGGAAGGGTGGTTGTATGTGTGGTGGATCATTGTGTAAGTGTGTGTGTCAGTGGGGAAATGCACTCAATACATGCATGTGAAATCAAGTGACCCTCAGTGTCCTGTACACATCACATTTGAACATTGGCCATGTGCACACCCCAGCATGTCAAACCACAACAATCCTCTGATACCTGAAAAGTAAACCCAACACAGGAACAGCCATTGACCAGCAGAACACATCATGTACATAGTAGCCCACAATTAGAATGTCAGAGAGTGCCCAAACACTGTAGCCCAAGAGTACTGTCCACAACAAAAGGCCCTCCCTCATTTACTCATCACCATGACCTTCAGAAGAACTGTGTCTCGGGTCTGTTGCCTTCTTCCTTCTAGTCTACCTGGCTTCAGGATTCCCCCTACCCCTTGGTTTCCTTGTTCTACCTTTCATGCAAATAGGGTCCAGCCCCCTCAGAGGCCACCTTGACTGGTAAAAATACCAAATTGTAGAGAACTCCAAGGGGCCAAACACACAAACCAGGGTAAAAGCCTGTAGCCACCAGAAAACCCTGGAAGAGTCTCCAGTAGATGACTTGAAGTCGCTGAATATGGTCAAGCACATGTCCAAGCAGAATGATAGAAGAACTACCAAGGTAGCACAGTTGAACAATAGCACAGTTGAACAGTGGTTCAACAGGATGGGTAGCATTTTCAGTACACATGAGGATGCAACAACTGATGGGTAGTGTCACAGCTCCGGTCTCCAGGCGCAGGAGTGGCATAAACCAACCACCCCCTACGCGCTCTGTACGCCTGCAAGGTAAAACTTACACAGGCCTCCGAGACCCGGGCTGGAAAAGAGGGTTAGGGATCCATTGTTTTGATAGGCATCGGTATTCAGGATAACCGGAAAGAGGGTCAGGAGAGGGGAGGGAGATGGGCAAGGAAAAGTAGGCAAAAGACAAAATACAACCATTGACAATTACACATACTCAATCAGAGAAACCATGTTTTTCATGCAAATTGTACAAAATGGCTCAAAGGCGAGCTGGGTGAGTGCTGGCCTCCTGCCTGCGCACTCTCAGGTCCGGTAACAGGAGCAGTTTAAGCTGCCTAGAGAGTGAGTTACTATTCTGTGTGTGTTTTCCCCACACACACACATAACACCATTCATGCCTCAAACTTAGTGACTCATCCCCAAACAACCACTCTTCTCTGCTGCTTCGTTCGTATACTTTTGCTTGCCCCCGTGATGGTTTGTACACTGTTAATGTGGTAAGGCAGCCGCACATTGCCCTGCAGTAAATGGAAGACCATGTGTTAAGAATCACACATGATAGAATGGTCCTTGGGTGAGCTGCAAGAGGCATGTGGCGAGGTGCGACTTCAGTACAAGTCGCGTTCTGCCAGCCACAGATTTCTATAGGTAGCGCACGTGGCAATTTGCATATGGTAATGATATGCACTGCACTCCAGTTTGTGCATCGCTAGGTGCCCCCCATGTGCTGTATTAGTTTGTGGCTAGGAATGCTACTGCGCCACTAACTTAGCTTCTATGGAGCAAGATTGACTCAAGGATATGGGCGACGCCCCCTGCGTGTGCCCCTGACAACTTGGAAAGCTTCTTGGCATTTGATCCTCAGCACGGCGTAGCTGTACTGTGCGCATCTTCCTCAACGCCTGGCCAAGCTCCCCAGCACTGGCACCACTTAGCTTGCATGTGTGAGGGGCCTGGAGGAAGGTCAGCTGGGGCATGGCCCTTCATGCTGCTCACCATGCTAGGGGCTCCTGGAAACACGTCTGCTTCTGTTGGACCTCTGAGCCCAAGCCCCGTGCTTCTGCATGCACGCGCATGCGCACATGTGCCCTACCCAAAGTGGCAAGGGTTTAGTAGTTCTTGGCCCGGTGTCTGCTGGGAAAGGTAGTCTGGAGGCTCCTTATCCTGCAGAAAGGGCATAACCGGCTTTAATAAGATGGGAACGTTTTCTGTGTGTGTCTTCATGCTGCTTGTTACAGGGCCATGTCTGAGACCTACATCTGACCTCCTCCCACACAACCCAAGGTTCTGTACCCTGACAGGTAGAGCTGGAACTTGAGTAGAAAATAACCAAGGAGGCTGGCACAACTGGATGGTTGAGATGAAACCCAATCAATCCTTGATAGCGTGAACTAAGAAAGGTAGAGACAGCACAAGTCTGGAAAGGCACAGATAATTCAAGATAGCCAGAAACAGCTGACAGCAAGTTAAGAGCCACAAAAGTTGAATAGCATTGGCAAAAGGCAACACTCAACATAAAAGCATGGATGTAATATATGAAAGACAGGAGGAGCAACAGAGAGATGCATTTGAACAGAAGTGTACTGAGGCAAAGCGAGGCAGTGTAAGAGTATGTGGAAATAACTGCCCGTGAAATAAGTGGACAGATCTGCAATAAGGACAGTAGCAGGAAGAAGAACAGGGTAGGCGCCAGAGTGTGAAAAACAAGTAAAAGAGCCGTAGTTCAGTAGGAAAACTGCACTGTCAGGCAGCATCAAAGTCGTAGAGGGAAGGCAGACACAACAGTGTCCAAACCGAACAGTGGGTAGTAGTAGTATAGGCGGACATCTCAGGTGAGGACTGGACCGTGAGGTGTGCCTCTTGGGTCACATTCCTAATGCATCCTACTTTGCCACAATCCCCAGGGGTTGTACTCAACACGTATCACCTTGACATTGTGACCACCCGGCCCCTCCCACCATCAGTGTAAGTTTGACAGCTAAAAGATGCAGAATACCGTCTACAGCATGAAGTGCATGAAGCACGTATACAGGCAAGAGATGAACATACATCCCGATCAACATCAATAAATGGACAGTTCAATAATGTACTCAGCAAAATTGATTGCAGGCATGCCATGGAGAAAAAATCCATAATCCCCACTAGGGGTGTTAACACAAGTAGTACAGCAGCAGACAGGCCACAGATATGACGAAAGTCCAATGTCCTTGTGTAAATGGTTGTAACACCGAACCATCCTTGTGAGCCCATGGATAGGGGAAGCAGGAGTGGCATATGTGAGTCAGGACCCCAAGCTGCAAACACATACACGAGGCAAGCATGAATGGGCCCAGGTGGAACAGACAGTGGATGCTTTCAAAAGCCACAAAGCAGCACACTGTCACTTGAATGCACAATAGACAAACAATTTTAGAATATATTAACTAATTAAACTAACTATAAAAATAAAAAATGGCCACACACAACCCGGTGGGGCACCCAGGAGGGGGGATGTACAGGGTGCACCTCAACACCCACATGCGTTGATGTTGAAATTAAAAAAAAAACTCCATGGGCTCAACGCCTGGACGGCCCGACCTGTGTGGGAGATAAGTCATCATCCTGCTCACCCTCTGACTCAAAAGGTGGACGTGCCACAGTACCCTGACCATGCTTATGTGCAGCATGCCCCTTGTCGGCAGCAAGTCTGCGGGACTAGTAAGCCTGGGCCTGTGTGGCAATGGCACACAGGTCAGCATGCAGCACCTCACATGATACGCGTGCTTCCTCTTGCAAGATAGCACGTGTAATATGGAGTTCTTCCTGCATGGCCTGGCATGACATCTGGAGCACCTTCCCGGCAAGCACATAGCTCAGCCGAGATGGTATTCTCAAGCTGCTCCAACCTCTCCTCTGTCCGCTGCCTCTGGGTCATGTTGCGCATACCCAGAGTAGATCTGAGGGATCAATGGTCATCCCTCAGGGCCTCCCTGAGTGCCTCTGTGTGAGCAACAAGTGCTTGATGCAGAGACACCATTTCAGCCCAGCGTGCCCTGTCTGAGGCTGCCATGCCCAGCCTGAACGAGCGGGCCATGGACTGTGCTGCCCGCTGCTGTAGATCCACCTGCCTAGCAGGGGGAGCACGTATTGGGCCACACGTTCCATGCTCTGAGCAATCTTATCAATTGCTGCCCCCTGTTGTTCGGAATTGGCAACCATGGCTTGCTCCCTCTCAGTATACCCCGGTGGCGCACAGCCACCGTGTTGCTGGGCTTGACATCCACGGGGCCCAAGGAGTCACAGTCCTCATTGGGTTGGCACCACCCGCGGCTGCTTGACTATATCCCTCCATTGATGTGATGCCCCAGGCACATCAAGAACTGGTGTGGAGTGTGACTGTGCATCCCGATCCACCACAGGCAGAGGTTCCAACACCGTCTGGCCCCTCAGTGCAGGTGTCGCGGACAGAGGATAGTCCACATCAGAAACACTCACCATCGACAAATGGACATGATGTGCATCCAACTCAACATTGTTGTCAGAGTGATCATCCGAGCTAGACCCATTGCCAGCCCTGGCGACAATGGTCTGCAGCACAAGTGGATTCTCGTGGCCTACCACCCAACAAACCCACTTCTGCCGGGTTGCTGATGTGTACAGAATGTAGTACATCACATCCATCACACACCACCTCAGGCACATGTCACAGGCAGAAATGACAGATGGCAACTAAGAGATGGTATATACCATAAGCATGTCTGAAATTCAAAATGGTCACAGCTGCAAGTGAATCCAAACACACCATGACACACGTAATATGCATGTGCACATGCATCACTAAACCATCATCACCATATAGCTTCATCCATCTGCAGCTCGTTCCGCACCGGGCGTCATGGGCCATGTAGATATAGTAAATGTCCCGAGCAAAGAGAGGACCTACAACCAGGCATGAGGGACCATAACGCCCAGTACATCCGAGCTGCCGGACATGAAGCCTCCAGAACACCCCTCAGGGCCTGATTGAGCACATTGTGCATTGATTGTACCCTAAAACATTATTCAGTGTGTCAAATCGTCATGGCCAGGCCCCACCAGATTAGCTAAGTGGGCCTGGGCGTGCACATACTGCACCACAGTACCTTCAGGATTGTGCCAGTTGAACATCACGGGCGCAATGCTGAAATCGCAGCAGCATTAACGTTAATCAACTACATTTTAGTCATACAACAAAAAAGCTGCAGAAGACACATGTGTAAATGAACACTTCCACACACACATAAGTGAGTAGCCACAATGTTGTGCTACACATTGTTTAAGCTGCTTGCTTATGTACATGTGAAAGTATTCACAAACACCCATTTCCCTATACACCTGTATTGTGAACATGAACAGCAACCAATACAGTAAAGCAAGCAGCTACGATGCTGCTTGCTTTGATGTATGTGAAAGTGTACACATACACACGTGCAGGCACCTCCACAGTCATTACAACCCGATTGACCTATCAACTTTGCTAAACACCCACTAGGGTGTTTCAATATTGAGAACATGTGTCACAGGATTCACCTGTGCCTGTTCCTTTCATGACAGTGAAGGGATGACAATCTGACCATACATGCCAGGTCACTTTGACATTGCATCAGTGAGTAGGCATGTAGAACGGTGTGACATGGCTCAGAAGTGGGTTGGTGCAGTGCAGAGCATGTGCACGTTACTGACTGTCTACATCAACAAGTACATTATGATGTCAAACAACAAACAAGGCAGTGTAAGTGTAAGGTCTGGCATCATGTGCAATGTGCAAGTCATGGGTTGCATGGATAGAGGCACCCCCCCCCAGTGAAAATGCAGGGAGGCATTGCATGACAGTGAAAGGTTGACCAGAGAACTGTGTATTGGCAGACAGTGTTGAGTACCGTCAATTGCATCATCTGAGTCAACTGAGAACACAGTCAATGAGAATGGGACAGTCAGCAGGACACATGATGAATCCTCTGTAGTACACCCATATGTGCAGAAGGCACTACACCAGTTTGACAGAGTCAGGGGGCCTGAGACAGATGGAGGCCTGTGCCCCACACAAATTATGACACCCTAAGCATGTGCGTGATGCTGGACTGAGCCACAGTGAGCATGGAATGAATGATGAAATGCCATTAAATGTATGTCATCCTGGACACGTACTACAATGATCATCCTGCAAAGGACACCTAGGGGCATGCATGTAATGCACATGGAGCATGAATGGGCACTTGTGTCCCTGCGGAGCATTATACATCTGCACAGTCCAAGTGAGACACCCTGCATCAAGGACATTGCACCCCACAGTATGTGTCTGGCAGGTTGGCAGGGGGAAGTGTGCATGTACACAGGAGCGTTGAACAGGCCTTTGCGGTAGTCCAACATGTTACCCACCAGTGCAATGGTGTAATAGTGGTGCAGGGGGGTGGAGGGGCAAGGGAGCATGCCTACATGGAGTACTAGCATGCAGGCAGAAGACACATGCATGCCAGTCATGTGATGACATTGTCCGAGTGCTGAGTGTAAAGACACCCCAGGCTACATGCAGAAGGGCCAGTGAGCTGGAACATGGACCGGAGGGGAAGCTGGGTGACTAGCATGTGAGTAGTGTACAAGTGTGTTGATGAGGACAGTCCCTGTCTACACTACATGTCCAGCATGCATTAGTGAAGCATTGCATGACTCGCACATGAGAACCATGTACATATAGCATGTATTGGCAGTCAAGCACAACACATCGCACAAGCAAACCACGCATGGCCTGGACAAGCATGCAAAAACACTCACTTGACGGGGCATCAAAATCCAGCATCTCTCTCACTCCTTCGATCAATTCTGCCAGTATGAACTCTGCAGTAATCAACTCGTGTGGAGTGAGTACTTCCTCCTGAGGTGGTGGCCCACCGCCAGTCACCGCAGTCATGGCATAATTGGAGGCACACTTTAGCTTAGCACAGTGTCTGAGGTCATCCCAATGCTTTTTTCACTCCTGAGCTGTGCGCACCTCATGTCAGAATGCACTAACACTCTCAGCAACACTCTTCCAGTGGACCCAATGCTAGGCAGCTGTAGTGCGACAAATTGGGCCCACTACCATATCACGGTTGTGTTCTGACACGTAGCCCACAAGGAAGTCCAGTTCTTGCTTCCCAAAACGCTTCTTCCTCGAAGTGCCAGAGGCTGGAGCCATGTGTAGGGTCCCAGCCTCTTGTGCAGGTGCAACCTTCCTCCTCTTGGGCAGGGATCCAGACCCTGACTGGCAAATGCCACCCTGATCAGTAGGGGCAGTGGCGCTGGTGGATTGAACCAAGGGAGTGGGAGGTGGAACAAGGACGGAAGCCCTGACTTGCGTCAGTGGATGCTGGGTGCCCTTGACTGGACCCTGTGCAGCAACATCTGCTGGGCCAAGGTCATCACCGGGACTGTCCTGGATGGTGGACTCACAGCCGGGGTGGTATCGGCTGCATCTGCCCATGCACTTGCCAACACCCGGCTGCTCGGGGCAGCAGATGCAATACTGTCCCATTGACATGTGCCTCGGTCAGGGTAGCCCTGCGTGCACTTACCGTGTGCCTAGTGACCTCCTCGAAATTATCCTGGGACTCTTTAGGTGCCCATGCAGCATGCGCTAGCCAACCCTAAGCCTGGGTGGTGGTGTCCACAGCTGCACCTGCAGCTACCACTACCTTTGGGTCAGTGGCAGTCGATGAAACGGACTGTCGGGTCATATGGGGGCAAGTGCCAGATGCAAGAGCTGCATCTCCCAGAACCACAGGGGGTGGTGGCATGACTGCACCAACAGGTGGCAGAACATCCTGCTGAAGTGGCACACCCCTGCCTCTTCCCCCTCTGCAGCCACCCTGGACACCCTGGGCTCCTCCTACTCCCTGGTCATCCCGACCACGTCCCTGACAACGACTGCCATGTGGAGTACGCCCAGTTGAGGCGCCCCTCACCTTTCGTGGCCTCCCAACCATGGCACAGGTGCAGTAGTGCCGGTACAGATGCAGTAGTGTCAATTGGAGGTGTACACGACAATTGTCCTGGGCAATTGAGGTAAAGGGGGTGGGATACTAGATGTTAACAGCACCCGTGTGCGCCTGCAAGGCTGTATGTGACCCCGGTGATGAAGTGACGGGTCATGCAATGCTCAGGCACCCCAAAACTGAAGCAAAACCGTGCACTCAACCCCCGGTAGCCCACGTGTGTGGAATTAACCTCCCGCACTACACAGTGGCACCCAGGGACATGAAAAACACGTATGCGTGGGACACGCAGGCTACTATGACCTTGAAAATGGGTAAGCAATACACAGGGGGACCTGCAGTGGGAAAAATAGCATGCACGACCATCTGAATAGCATGGTAATGAAAAACACGCGTAGCTAATACCCCCGCCAAAAGAAGAGATACGTCCTTGATTCGCTGTGAAGTAGTGATGGCGCATGAAACAACCAGAAGTAGCAACACATGCTTCAGTCTCCACGAAAGGCACGTACAGTGAACTGCTGGCCCCACTCACCTTTAACCCGTGCTGAAGGAAACACCTGCACGCGTCACATCACTTACGCGATTAGGCCCTTTCCTCGAATTACACACATTAACACGTGGACGTGCTGAATCACTATGCGCCCATGGCGAGGGAAACGCCCGCGCGCGTTATGTCACATCCGCGCTTACGCGCTAAGGGCCTTTCCTCAAATTACTCGCTGATGTGCTGTTTTTTCACGTGCCAAATCATTCCGTATCGAGCTGGCCACGTGACAACACACAGAAGACCAAACTTCTGCACCGAAGGCCATTTTCTTGCCCCCCAGAACCCCAAGCCAACTCCCACCAGCCACCTGCTTCTGCCTGTTTGCCTGATGGTCACATGCCCTGCTATTTGGTGCCTGCACGTTAGCCATCTGCAGGGGTCCAGTGGCTGTGACCACCCCTGCTGAAACAGAAGACTCCAGACTGAAGTTCCATCTCTCCACAGCCCAGCACCAGAAGGCAGAAGTCCTGGTGCATCATGATGCACTCTTCAGAAGAACATGCGCCGACAAGGATGGACGGAGAAGGATCTGGACGGACATCATGGTTGCCATCAACGTGGATGGGGTGGCAACACGCAACACACCACATGTCGGTAAGCGCTGGAAGACTTCAGGTCCAGGACCCTCAGGAAGGCCCGGTGCCTCTTGAACACAGCAGATGCAGAGGGGTGCCGGGTTCACCTTACCGACAACCAGATGAGGGTCCTGGAATGCATACACCCAGCGCTTCACCTCCAGATCCTTGAGAGGCAGACTCGTCCGGAGTCGAGCAGTAAGTGTCCATGTGTACTGATTGGACGCAGTGCATGTTGAGGCATGTCAGGAGTGTGCAGCATGGACATATGTCTGGAAAGGCCCATGTATGGATGTGTATGTGCAGGGACATGAGCCTGCCGCATGTGAGTCCAGTCAGTCCAGTCATGTGTGGTGCATAACAATGGTTTATGTGTTCCAAAGCATGATGCGCAAATGCACGTGGAGACGCACACATGTTGGCATTTCTGTGTATGTACTATGCCATGGTTGGGGTGTGACACATGGATGCTAGTTCTACCTTCATTCACGTGCAGGGTGTACATGTGTGTGTGTTTGACATCTGTGTGACTGTGACAAGCAATGGATGCATGTGACACGGACATGTAGTGAGGCAATTGGCAGATGTGACATAGTTGCCGGTGATTGCATTGGGACAGGTGGTGGAGATGTACAGATGCATGTCTGTCTGGTGCCATGTATGCATGTGTATGACACTCCCCGTGTTGCTTGTGACATCTGGCTGACCTTTGGATGTTCATGCTGTTGTGTGTGTATGGATGCTGCTGCCTAATGCACCATTCCTTTTAATTTGTGCATCTGTGTGGGTTCAAATGATGTGTGTTGGGGAGTGTGATGCCATCTGTGAAGTTCGAGAATGCCCCTCATGTGCAACTGTCATGTGTGTATACAAACATTGTACAATGCCCTGATGCCTGTGTTCTGTCTCTCCCTGTCTGCAGTGTCAACTGATGAAGAGGGCGGAGACGGTGCTGTGGAGCACAGCTGCAGGGATCCCACCGCCAGCCAGAGACACAGAGCCCAGCTCCCCTCCCAGGTTTTCATCTCTTCGGGGAGTGAGGAGTCTGGTGCCACATCCGTGGCCGCAGCTGCCGAGGGTACATCCAAGAGGTGGTGTTTGGAGGTGGACTCCTCGGCAGCAGTAGGGGCAGCTGAGCCCCCACAGGGGCCTATGGAGGAAGATGGCATGGAGTCATCCAGGTTGGTGGGGGGTTTGGGTGAGGAGGAGGCTGCAGAAGGGCCATGCACAGGGCCTGGAGGGGGGATTCCACTGGTGCTAGTGGTGCAGTCCAGGGGCAGGGACAGGAGGCAGCACAGGTCGCCATGGAGGTGCCTGTGTGTAATCCTGTCCCCGATCCTGTGACTGCATCATCCGGCACCAGCAGGGATGTCTCCGTCCAGACCCGTTTTTAGGGAGGGGATCCATGTACAACAACTGGCCTTCCTCTCCCTGCGGACGTTGCAATCCATGACCGTATTGAGCCTGTCCTAGCTGGGGTGTCGTTGCACCAACGTGGGATTCAGGATGATGTGCAGGGTTCTCGTCAGGACAATGCATGTGATTTCGGATCCCTCATTCACTGTGTCGACCTACTAGGACAGGTTGTCGGCACTGGGTTCATCCGTGTGCTCGAACTCCTTGTGACCCCCTTCTCAACTGAACCCCCTATGCACCAGTCATCCTCTGTGCCATCTTCCCACCCAAGTATCACATGGGCCCCCTGTGGAGCTGCCCCTGAGCCAGCGGCCAGACTGGTGGAGGACACATCCCTGCCACAGTCGGAAGTCGGAGGTCCAGCAGGGGTGGCCACCCCACCAACTGGACCCCAGAAGATGGAGGACGTACAGGCATCATCGAGCAGGGCACATGCACGGCAGCCCCAGAGGATTCCATCAGCCTGTAGGCCGTTGTGGTGCCAGAGGCATTTGCATTGGAGGCAGCAGCAGGCTCAGGATAGGAGAAATGATGGCTCGGGGCCATCAATATCACAGGGGCAGGCATTGGCCGGAGGGCCAGAGGACCCAGGATTGGAGTGTCTTCCATGTGGCAGCGGTTGAGCCAGCAGATAGATGCGGAGCGGCAGCGGGTGGAGGAGGCACGGCTCACTATGGTCAGGGCGGAGAACTCCATGCGCAGGGCATTGATGCAGGATGAGTGCCTTGTGGCAACTCGCAGGGAGTTGGAGGAGGCCATGGCTGCATCCCTGCAAGACCTTGAGGCCAGGGAAGAGGCCCGCCTCCGGAACATTGACGTAGAGTTCAATGATGCCCTGGCCCGGAACATCAAAAAAGTGAGCCATAGGACTTGGCCGCCGCCTTTGTACAGAGTTCTTTAGGGTTAGGTTTCCTTTGTTTTATATTTTTATTTGGAGTTCATGAACATTACTCCACTTTGTGTATGTCGTTTTTTATTCCTAGGACTTTTTTGTAGGTTTCCTTTTATTTGTGTATCATGGACCCTTTCGACTTCCATTGTATATAGTTCCGGACTTGTACATACTTTCTATTTTTTTTTTTATGTACTTTATATGGACATTTGCAATGGACCACTTTTCTAATTTCCTGTTGTTGATTTTTGTTTTACATTGTTTTTATATTTTTGCTTTAATTATTTCTTTATTTGCAAATTTTAATTTTCATTATGTTATTTCAATACGTTTTTTAATAATTTTCATATATCTTCATTATTGGTGTTGTGCACTCTCATTGGTTTTGTGCATGTCTCTATGAGCATTGCCTCAGTCATGTGTTGCCACTGTGTGGCTATGTTGCACATTCATGCATGGTCATGCTGGTTCTTTTAAGACTCTCATGGCATGGGTAATTTGGGAGTGGGTGCAGTGGATGGTTGCGTGCTTGTACTGGGGGCAGGGGGGATTTGGGTTGGCATTAAGGCCAGGGGACTGTTTTGTTATGACATGTTGTTTGGTGGGCCATGTTTCGGGGCCTGCTGACAGGTTGCTGTCACTGGGGGTGGGCTGGGGGACATGAGTCGGGGCCTGCTGGCAAGTTACTATCCCTGGGGGTGGGCTCGGGGACATGAGTCAGGGCCTGCTAGCAGGTTGCCGTCACTGGGGGTGGGCTGGGGGACATGAGTTGGGGCTCCCAAGTGCATGGTGCCGTTTGGGCTGCCTGCGGGTCATGGTCTGGGGTGATGACCTGCCTGCGGGGCATGCCCAGGGTGGATGGGCTGCCTGCAGGGCATGCCCAGGGGTGTAGAGTGGTCCCCTGTGGTGTGGGCTGCCTGCAAGGCATGCAGGGGAGGGGCACACCCGGGTGGGCCCAAAATGCAAAATCGTGTGTATTACTCCCCGCGCAACCCGAAATACGTGTACACAACTTGCTCTAGGCCAATTGCGTGTAAAACTCCATGTGCACCCCCGGAATAAACATACCATGCTCGCGCCATGCCAATTGCATGTAAAAGTACCTGCACACCCCGAAATACGAGTACCCCACTCGCTCTAGGCCAATCACGTGTAAAACTCCACACGCACCCCCAGATTACACTTACCAGGCTCGCGCCAGGCCAATCGCGTGAAAAAGTCCCTGCGCACCCCTCGGAATACACGTACCCCACTCACGCCAGGCCAATCACGTGTAAAACTCCACACGCACCCCCAGTACACATGCAAGCAGCCCATCCACCCTGGGCATGCCCCGCAGGCAGCCCTTCACCCCTGGGCATGCCCCACAGGCAGCCCATCTACCCTGAGCATGCCCCACAGGCAGCCCATCCACCCTGACCATGCCCTTCAGGCAGCCCATCACCCCTGGGTATGCCCCGCAGGCAGCCCTTCACCCCTGGGCATGCCTCGCATGCAGCCCTTCACCTCTGGGCATGCCCCGCAGGCAGCCCTTTGCCCCTGGCCATGCCGCGCAGGCAGGCCATCACCCCAGGGCATGCTGCGCAGGCAGCCCTTCACCCATGGGCATGACCCGCAGGCAGCCCTTCACCCCTGGGCATGCCCCGCACACAGCCCATCACCCCTGTGCATGCTCCGCAGGCAGCACTTTACCCCTGGGCATGCCCCGCAGGCAGCCCATCACCCCTGGGCATGCCCAGAAGACAGCCCATCACCACGTTTTCCATGTGAGTTCGCTGGCGCGAGCGGGATACGTGTATTCAGAGGGGTGCACAGAGTGTTTTACATGCAATTTCGCTGGCACGAGCCGGGTATGCATATTCCAAGGGGTGCACAGGGACTTTTACATGTGATTTCGCTGGCGCGAGCGGGGTATGCGTATTCCGAGGGGTGTGTGGGGTGTTTTCCATGTGATTTCGCTGGCACGAGCGGGGTACGCGTATTCACAGGGGTGCACAGGGAGTTTTCCGTACGGTTTTGCTGGCGCGAGCGGGGTAACGCATATTCCGAGGGGTGCGCGTGGAGTTTTCCACGATAATTAGCTGGCGCAAGCGGGGTACGTGTATTCCAAGGGTTGCGGGGGAGTTTTACACGCGATTTCGCTGGCACGTGAGGCCTGTGTGGGATTTTTAGCGCGTTTTCTTGGTTGGTGGTGTATATTGGTTTGCACCATGTAGGGGATTTGTGTGATGTTTTTAGCACACAGGGCGGGTTTGGGGGCAAAACTAGTGCTGCTGCAGGGTCACTGCGCCACTCTGCACCACGGCTGGTTATGGATGTAAGTATCCATGAATATGCTGTGTGCTAAAATGGGTTTTGGCGCACGCGGCTGGCGCAGACACCCGCAGGCACACTCTGTGCGCCAGTCGCGTGCGTCACTTGCGCTAAATTCCATGAATTACCCACTATGTCTGACTGAAGACATGAAGTTGTTTTCTTGACCTGTTGCTGTAACCCAAAGTGGCATTTGGTGTAGTATTTCCCTTTTTTAATATTTGCGACAACAATGTTTTCCACATTTGTGTCCTTGAAATTGTAAAATGTGTGCATGAAGGTCACTGTGTGTTGTTTGTGAAGGGATTTCACAAGTGACATACTTTTGGATGCGCTGCAAAACAGTGGCATCACTGTCTTGACCAAAATTAGGAGCATCTTTAATCCATAAAAAGCATGTTGATGTGTGGTGCTCCTTTGGCTTGGTAATCTTTTCTACAAAAGACGTGTTGATCTTCTCTGAGGGTAAGAATAGTCTTATTACAAACAGCATGTATCTCTGTGATGTCGGAACCAGTATTCTTTTGTACCACGCATGTTTGCTAAAGGATTTGTAATACTTGGGGGGGTGCTGTTGAGCAGCCGACAAGATGGCCACCTAGCTACGGAGCTCCGAGACCCACAGATCTACATCGGCGGACAACGGCGGAATCCGTACATCTCCAACCCAGATAACAGTACCGGATAACTCCCCTAGCTGTGGGGCACATACTGTGAAAAATCTGCTGCCTGGGACTTAGCTGCTGCCGGGATATGACGGACTGCGCCGGCTGGCCCCGTGCAGCCGTTGGGCCTGCCTCCTGGACCTCGGAGAGCGGGCCGCTGTGGCATCCATGTGCACCGCCGCCGGGCCAGAGACCGTGCTCCCACCCTGAGACAGCGATGGTTGCTTCTTCGGGTCTGCCGCCGCAAGGCCCGCTGACCACAGGCGGAGGAGGTGAGTGCCTGGGGAGCAGGTTGCGTGCTGCCAACCATCCACTGCCTCGCCAGAGCTCCCGCGGACCCGGCTTCATCACTGAGGTGGCTCCAGCTCGCTCCCGTCTCCCCCCTCCACCTCGACATTACCTGCTGTTCCCCCTGTGGGCGTGGTGGTGGTTTGCCGCACTCTGGGCCTGCTCACTGCAGCGGTAGCTGCTCCCGACCCTAACGGTATCGGAGGCGGCGATGACCGCTGCCGCATGAAAGTCTCCCCAGCCCTTCCTCACTCGCAGGCCGGGAGCACCACTTGAACAATCGCGCAGCTGCTCCTCACGGCGGGCAATTCCTTTAATCCACCTACGGGACATATGCAATCAGGGAGCTGAAACAACACTATAAACTACGAGGGGAGAGGGCACCCTTCACTATTGGTGGCTACAACTGGTAGCAAGAACGACACTACGCCCAAGAGGGCCCCACATCCATTGAACTTATCCAAGTGAGCCTCAATACCACCAAACACATTTCTAGTTACTCTGGAGCCCATCAAACCTCTCTCCAGCTATCCTGCGGCGGTCACGGTGATCCTGCTAACCCCACTCTACATGCCAAAACTACTGGTCAGCTGCCGCCCCCACTACTGCACTCCTCTACTGAGTTCACTACTAATCTGCCCATCTGAGACAGCAATGTCGAACAGAGCAAGTGGAGCGAACAAGGTAGGCGCCATGGACAAGTTCACCAAGACAGCGCCCAGGTCAGACCAGGCGTCCTCCATGGTGCAAGAAGATGGTGAGGCCCTGCCGGTCCACCTCCGCCTGATTTAACTGTAATGATGGAGTCTATGGCCAAAAACTTTGCAGCCTTCCATGAAAAACTGGACAATATAAACGCTAACGTAGCTTCCTTCAGAGCCAAACTGGACCAACATGGTGCAAAAATCACAGAGGCAGAGCAAAGAATAGGAGCCAACGAGGATAATGTTCACACCTTACAGGGCACCGTTGCAGATCTCGTCCGAGATATGAAACAGGTCAAAGCCAAGTGTGATGACCTCGAATCGAGGTCACAGCGAAACAATATATGCATAGTGGGGGTTCCCGAAACGGCTCTAAAGGGTCGCATGGAACAGGCGGTCAAACAACTCCTCAAGGACCTACTTGGCAACCCAGAGCTATCTCCATTCTTTACCGTGGAAAGAGCACATCGCTCCCTGGCACCCTGACCCAAACCTGGAGACTTTCCCAGACCAATGATTGCGAAACTGCTAAGCTACAAAGACAGATACCATATACTCCGCTTAGCCAGAGAGAAAGGGGAACTAAGGCTGGACTCACAAACAATTAGAATCTTACCTGACTTTTCCGTGGGAGTGCAGATGGAACGTCATCAATTTGGAGGAGTCAAAAAGATGCTGAGACAGAGGAAAATAGAGTATGCGATGCTCTTCCCGGCTCGCCTAAAGTTTACCCATCGTAACAAGATATACTTCTTTACTGTTCCAGACGAGGCAGTTAAATTCATCGAGGCGCAAATCCTGTTAGCTGACCAAATGGAGGAACCAATGAATGATAACTGACACCCAAGGCTGTATCACCTTACTATGGACTTTATCAGCTATGCCTCTTCCAACTGGTCCCGAACCTCGTCACCTCAGCATATTAGTTGGGGCCAGTCCACTCCAACAATGGCTTGATTCTCATGACCTAAGTACTTACTTGCCTTCCTGGTAACCCTATGTTTCATTAGCCGTGTAAAATATTCATGATGTATCATCATAACATGTGTTAACAAATCTGGGTCTTCGGCAGCGGTAGCCCCCACTGCAGCTGCAATGTTTATGGTTGAGCCCCCACTGGGCTTTTAGTCAAGCGTTGCCAAATTGGGAACGGCACGCGGTTGGTTGTATTGGGGTAGGGTATTTTCACACTGCTAGTTCCTTCCGGGCGGTGAGGGTGGGGGGCTGGAAAGTTATGGGAAGTTATAAGAAAATCAGCAAGAAAGTGAAGACTAGGCTCAAAGTGAGGCGCAACAACGCCACAAATGCACGTCTTTTGGTAAACAGACACAGATTCTTAAGCTCTCACAATTGGGATGTCCCATAACATGTCAACATGGCTATTAAAATGTTAACATGGAATATCTGGGGTCTGACAAATTTTACAAAGTCCCGTACGATCACAGCATATGCACAAAGACACGGGATTAAGGTACTCCTGCTGCAGGAGACACAAGCTCAGAAACTCCTAGCATCCTATCTTGCACTATCCTGGGGCCCCAATAGATTTTATACCCAATTCTCCACTCAATCCAGAGGAGTCCTAACACTCATTCATAAATCGGTTAAGTTTAAACTCCATGCATCCCACAGTGACACGGAGGGTAGGTATGTGATCCTTCATTGCACCCTGGCTAATGTTGAATGCCTACTTGTGAATTCTTATGCCCCTAACACCGACTCCTCCGAATTCATAGATGCTGTGACCGCCATTATCATGAAATATGTGGAAGTTCCCATTATATGGGGGGGGGATATGAATCTTATACTTGACAATGACATGGACAGGACAACCTCGACCCGAAGGAGCGTGTCCCGAGCCACCAAACGGCTCCTCACACATATGAATTCCCTGAACTTACATGATGTGTGGAGAACGCTTCATTCCCAGGACAGAGATTACACCTTCTATTCCTCAGTGCATGATAGCTCTTCACGAATAGACTTGTTCTTATTGTTGGGGTGCCAAGTGGGTAGGGTGTCAGATGTTAAGATTTTCCCCCGCACGCTCTCTGATCACTCCCCCGTGCTGCTGCAGATCCAACTGGGTAACACTCCAACCGCCCGATCAGCCTGGCGCTTTAAGTCGGAGGCCTTGTCTGACATCGTCTTCAAAGCTGAGATATTATCGGACATAAACACCTTTTTTGAAAACAATAACAATCAAGACATACCTGAGGGGATCCACTGGGAAGCATTTAAAGTTTACCTCGGAGGGATGTGTATCTCGAGGGAGGCTGGGGTTCTTAGAGCCATAAGGCAAGCCCTACACTACTCCGAAACAAAGCTCAAAATCCTAGAACAACAACATGCTTCCGCCCCAAACCTGGCCACCCTTGCAAAAATTAGAACAGAACTAGAAAGGTTTGAATCCCACGCCTTGAGCGAGGTGCGTTATTTTGCTCACCCCATGGCCGCCCGACGGTACGGCGAGGGTGACAGACCTGGTAGAACCCTGGCCAAACTGGTACGTACGGAGGGTGGCAGATCCCGGATAGATAGCATTCTAGATGAAGAAGGCAAACAACATTGGTCCGACCAGGCCATAATTGACATCTTCGCTGGCTTCTATGCCAGGCTCTATGGCCCCCAGAACACAATGCTCAAGATCTAGATGACATGTTAGAACGCATCCCTATGACCCACAACACCCAGAGAACCAGGGAACAACTTGACATCAAGTTCACCCTGGAGGAGATAGTCCGGTGATTTCTGACCTTCCGAAAAATAAGGCTCCAGGTCCCGATGGGCTCACATCTGAGTTCTAATGTGAACACGTCACTATCCTATATTGCACGGGGTCTGGACCGAATCCCTTCGATTGGCCACTCTGTGCCCCTCTTTAAGGGAAGCCCTAATCACCATTCTCCCCAAACCTGGGAAACCCCCAGGTGAATGTGCATCCTCTCGGCCCCTATCACTTATCAACACGGACATGAACATTTGTGCCAAAATAATTGCAAATAGATTCCTCCCATTTATGCCCCATCTGATCCATGCAGACCAAAGCGGATTTGTTCCAGGCCAATCCACTGCTCTCAACATCCGCCGATTATTCAATATAATGTCCAGAATTGACCCAAAGGCAGACGCAGTGGCTGTGACACTACACACTCAGAAGGCATTTGACATGGTTTCCTGGAAATACCTATGGGCCGTACTGTAAAAAATGGGAATAGGCCCGAGCATGCTTTCCTACATAAAATTGTTATACACTAACCTGAGGGCCAGGGTGCTTGTCAATTCCATCGTCTCCTCCCCATTGTGTTACACAGTGGCACCCATCAGGGATGCCCGTTCTACCCCATCCTTTTTGCACTCACCATCGAACCGATGGCAGATCACGTCAGGGACAGACATACTCGCAAGGGTATTCACCTACAGGGCACGCCGGAAATCATCTCATTGTATGCCGATGACGTACTTCTATATATCAGAGACCCCTCCACACAACTTGAACCTATTATCCGAGACATAACCAAAATAGGAACGTATTCTGGCTTTACCATCAATTGCTCTAAATCTGAGATATCCCGCTTAGCTCGGCAACCCAGCAGCCAACATGTGAATTTCCCCTACGATGGTCCCCGGGGGGCATTAGATACTTAGGGGTTCAAGTTTTACTGACCAAACTCTCCTTACTTGCTGATAATTATGAGGGAACAGCACAGCACATTGAATCTAAGCTGCTCAAATGGCGCAACCTCCCTCTGTCTCTGGCGTTCAGACTGTCACTAGTCAAAATGATTGCGGTCCCTAAGCTACTTTACATCTTTGCTAATATGGCAGTCCGGCCTGGGAAGCAATATTTTAAGAGATTCCACGCTGCGTGTGCCCAATTCTTCTGGCATTCTGCGGAGGTCCGCAAAAAGTAGTTACACATGTCCCTCCCAATGATAAAGGGGGTTTATCAGCCCTGGATCTAGCTCTATATTGGATTGCGGCACAGGCCCATCACACCACATATTGGTATACACACCTGAACCCACCAAACATCAAATTGGAGGAACTGGCGGGGGACGGGACTAACATTATGACCCTGTTGTTACACCATACGTTCCAGACCGAAGCACCTGCAGACCCCATGGCCACTACGATTAGAGCATGGAATATGATTTTGAACCCAGCACAAGGGCACCGCCCATACTATAAATGGCTACCCTTACGTCAATTCCCAGGTCTCTCCCCCAGGCACGATCATCATTTCATCCAACACTGAGAAGCCCTGGGATACTGAGCACTCGCAGACCTATATCCAGATGGTAAATTCATTACCCCCCAAACATGGAGACCCGGGCACTCTAACTCAGCACTTGAACTACTACAATACTTTAGGCTAAGGGCAGCGGTCCGTGCAATATTGCCGTCATACCCAGACGAGCCCCCAGATTCGCTCGAACTCCAATACATAGCAAACTCCACAGGTAGTAGGGGTATAGTGTCCTCCCGGTATAAAATGCAGCTAACAGAGCAAGAGAGCACGTCCCTCAAACCACGGGAAGCCTGGGCCAGAGAGCTGGGAATGGAAATCACTGATGGCATGTGGTACAACATGTGTGCGCACACGCGCAGAGTCTCCCTAAGTGCTAGATTCCGCTGCATACAATATAAATTACTCAATAGACTTTATTACACACCGCTCAGAGTAGCGAACTTCACACGCTCCCCTACCCACAAGTGCCCGAAATGCAACTCTGAAGAGGCAGATCATATGCACATGTTTTGGTCCTGTACTGTGGTGAGGGTGTTCTGGCTGGAAGTAACAAGAGCGCTCACAGAGATAATTGGGTCCCCAGTAGACTTCGACCTGCTGGCCCTGTTGTTTGGAATATGGTCTGGAGAAAATGCTAACAAAAATGTCTAAATTCTTAAATGTGTGTGCTATTGTTGCTTAAAGAAGTATCTTGCAAGGTTGGAAACACCACTCTCCCCCCACCTTTGGAATGTGCTTGAAGGCCCTCACCTGGGTACAAACCTGTGAGGAGGAGCATATTGGATCCTTACCCATGCCATCTCGTCCAAAGAATGTGTGGACGGAATTCTGCACCTATCTGAACAATAAAGATGAGGTTGAGTGGGGCCCCGCTCCCCCACCGGATCAGCCTGTCACATTACAATAAATACTAAACATCTTGCCTCCTCTCGAGTTGTCAGTACCCCCCCACTCAAAATGTATGATATAATTCCCATCTGTGCTGTTGTTGTGATTTTTCTATATCTCTGTGCAAGTGTGCTATTCCTGTATTAACTTTCTGCCAATTAACAAAAGGTTAAAAAAAAAAAAAGATTTGTAATACTTGACTGTAAAAACTCATCTTTTTCTTGCACTTTTGGTAATAATTGCATAGCTGACATTTTGAGATTGGGTAGCTGATTTTAATGTGTGTGCAACTCCGTAGCATAGTGTTGCTAGTTCACTTTCAGAGAGAAGGTCCAATATGTATTCCATGTTTTGTCTGAATCTGCGGTCGTCACAATACATTTGTAAAGAGCGATATTCTGATGCTGTTATCTGTGTGGGTCTATCATCGTACCTTGCTCCTTTTCCAGTAGGAAAGAGTAGAGGAAAGGTCTGTGCTTCTATACTTTTTTCCCATATGCTGATTAGAGATTCTTTGGCTTGTCGCATTTGGTACATTTCCAGTGCATCATCTTTAGTGTCTTTAGATTGTAAAGGATGAATTGTATAATTGTCTAAAATATTGGCTTCTGTAGCAGGAATTAGAAGTTGAAATTGACCAGTTTCTGGCGCCTCTTGAATTATTTCAATGGGTTCTCTCAGCTTTTCTTCAATAATAATTTCTTTGTAGTATTCATTGTTGTTTTTTAGATATTGCAGCATTGTCTAACTTTATGTAAGTCCACAAGTTGTTGCCAATTTTTTTTGTCTTTTGTAGGTACGCCATTTACTAAGATAATTAAAGGTTGATCTATTGGCCGTTGCACTCCTAGAGTGTGTACATTTTCATTGAGATCCAATGGTAAATAAACTACTTTATCACAAATGCCTTTCACTAATTCAGAGGGAGGTAATTTTGCTGTTTTTGGTTGAAGGCGTATTACTGCTTGAAATGGGTGCACTGTTTGAATTATGATGCTCTCATATAGTTGTTGCAGGGGTTTTGGTAGTGGGAATAATTCCAAGTTATTTGTGATAGCACGTGAAGGTGTTTGGTTGTTGTCAAGTTTTGCAGTGCATTAATTGCAAAGTATTAAGGGGTCATCTTTGATGTCCTGGGTGTTAGGCTTAGCAGTGCACGGTGCTGGCACAAGTTATGGTTGCTTGGCTTAGCATAACTGGTGAATTTCAAGGGTTTTTCGGTTTTACTTGGAACCATAACGTCCCTTTAACAACGATTTTTCACTGAATTTGAAAGGTTTTTAGCAGTGCAACTTAACCATAACGTCCCTTTAACAAATTTTTTCACTGAATTTCATTGGTTTTTAGCAGCGCAACTTAACCATAACGTCCCTTTAACAAAGTTTTTTCACTGAATAACATAGGTTTTTAGCAGCGCAACTTAACCATAACGTCCCTTTAACAATGTTTTTTCACTGATTTTCTTACGATTTTAGTAGTGCAATTTAACCATAACGTCCATTTAACAAAGTTTTTTCACTGAATTTCACAGGTTTTTAGTAGTGCAACTTAACAATAATGACTTTAACTTTATATACATGTCATATGGAACTGACTGAATCTCTTCTACTGTACTTGATGTCCGCAAACTCATTTAATGTTCGCGGACATGTTCGAAGAACAGTACCACTACCTAAAAACTCTGGGGGGGTATGTTTGATTGTTATATCATAACATAGGAACATTTAACAAATTCAAAAAGGAGCACACAAACACATTATATGTACTAATAAATAAGAAATGTAACCCATATATGCAACACACTAACCATTCATTTAAATGCACTATGTTCTAAAATGGAATATACCACAAGAAGATAAATGGGCTTCCAACATAATTACCTCACAAACACGAGAGAACTGAGAACAAGAGCAGACCCACTGAGTACATAGGACATATCTTACCTGAAATAGTAAGTGTACTTAATTTTATTCATATATTTATAAACTTTCTGTATTAGATAAAAAAATATATTATCTTTTTTTTCTCACAGAAATGTCTAGTACTCTGGAATGGCTAGAGGAGCATTTCCCACATGAAGAAATGTCACAAAATAGTGAAACTAATGGTAAACACTTTATAATATAAACCATTTAATTATTATTATTTTGTATACATTTAACATATATATTTTCTTTTGTACAGAGCATACCAAAATAGAAAATACTTCAGAAAAACCTGTTATGGATAACACTTTTCACAGTATAGAAGAAAAATGGATTTATTGTTGACTAATTTTAATAATTTGAAAACTTTTTTGGAAGATCATTTTAAACCAAAAACCTTTTATCATTGCCCCACATGTACTTGTCCCTCCTCACCATATCCCAGTCAATTATCCCCAAAACCTCTCCATAACCCAAAAAATTTTGATGAGACTTCCATCCCTTCTTCACCTAATAACAATCATGTTGCAACCCCTAATTCTCCTGTTTTTGTTTCTCTTTCTGCCTCACCTTCTCTGTCATAAATTATTAATATATGTTAAATAAAGTTTAATTTTTATATTGTGTTGTAAATAGTTTTTTTATTTTTTTTTTAAACAATGTAGGTTTCCGCGGACAGTGCAGGTGTTCTGAACTGTTCGTAAATAAACAAAAATGGAGGTGTCCTGAAGAACACTATACCTGTTTGTACTGTTCGCTAGCAAGTTCAAACTGTTCTAAGAACACACGTGGTGTCCTGAAATGTTTGTAAAGAAACTAAAATTGAAGTGTTCTAAAGAACACTATATCTGTCCGAATTGTTCGCTATCAACTTGAAACTGTTCTAAGAACACAATTGGTGTCCTCAAATGTCCGTAAATATATGAAAATGGAGGTGTCCTGAAGAACACTACACCTGTTCGTAGTGTTCGCTAGCAAGATGAAACTATTCTAAGAACACACGCGGTGTCCTGAAATGTTTGTAAAAAAAAAATTAAAGTGTCCTAAAGAACACTATATCTGTCCGTAGTGTTCGCTATCAAGTTTAAACTGTTCCAAGAACACAATTGGTGTCCTGAAATGTTCGTACATAAACTAAATTGGACGTATCCTGAAGAACACTATATCTGTCCTTACTGTTCGCTAGCAAGTTTAAATTGTTCTAAGAACACACGCAGTGTCCTGAAATGTTCGTTTCACATGTGACGCATTTTTAATTACTTCAGGACCCGAACAGCGTCCGTAGAACATCAACGCGTATGCGCTAACCAATCTCCGTGCATTTGGTGTGTGCGGACATGCGCTTCCTTTGCGGACTTGTTTGCGAACGGATCATATGACCGCGCCCACGCTGATCGCGTGTTCTGAATGCGGACACTGTTCGTGTCCCAGAACAATTTAAAAGTACATTTTCAATTAATCCATAATATTTTTCAATAAAATCTCACCATGGCACAAGTCCCACATAGTAATCCTGAGTTTCTACATACCTTTTGAAAGTTTTCGATCTTTTTTTGTGTTCGATCTGTCCGCGGACAGTGGGCATATCTGCGGACCGTGCACAAGCGCCCCTATAAAAGACCACGCCCTAGAGCTTATTGTGTTTCTGGCTATTCTTCAGAACACAGTGATTTTTGCTGCCACCTGCAGATTACACCATCATCAAGATGGCATCCATGGCTGAACTACTGACACCTGGTGCTGCACCTGCTTCAGCACCACCCCTACCCCCTCCACCACCACCACCTCCCCAAGGGCCTGAAGAGGGGAACAGGAGTGAGTATGCAGGGGAGGAAGAAGATAATGATGAAAATGAGGTAGAGGAAATCCCTACTACCCTCACTAGGCGTGAGTCTTGGGTGTGGCAGTTATTTACCATTCATTGGAATGGTCCTAAGGCCCGTGTGAACCATGTTACCTGCAATGAGTGCAAAATGATACTCAGTCACGGGAAGCACAGTAAGTACAGCTTTGGGACCACTACTATGAAGCGACACCTGAGGTCATTTCACTCTGGGGCTATTTGCAGGGTTGTACCTTGTGAAGAACGTAGCAGGTTGATTTCCTCTACTTCATCCTCTGTTTCTGATTCTGTCACCACAAGGACCACCTCTGTGGGACAGCGTCTTCCTCAAGCTGCCTCACAGGCCATACAGAATGCTGATGACCCTTACCTTTCGAGGGTCACAGTTGTATGTATGTACTGTGACACAGTACTCAGCAGGGGGGAGCGACTTCGTAGTGCTTTTGAGACTATCGTCTCAGAGCACGAGAGAATCTGCTCACTACCCAAATAAAACCCACTCTACATCTTCCTCTCTCAGCTCACCCTTTCTTATTCCTGTGGTTAGTGTCCCCCCTTTACCTTCCTTTCCCTTCCTCTCCTAGTGTGTTGTGTATAAAAAAACAAAAAAAATACAAAATAACAAAACTCAAAAAAATAAGGCTCTTTTCAAAGTTGCCTTTCACAGTTAAAAAATAAAAGTGAAAATAAATGAAGCAGGGCCCTTTGTATTTATTAAAAGTCAGCGGACAGTTCGCCAACATTTAAAAAATTGGGTTGCTACCCTATCACAAACATTGCAATTTTCTGTGGAAGGAAGTGGTGGCTCTGAAAAGAGCCTTTGGGAGGTTTTTGTAAGTCAAAAATTATAAATGCTTAACACCTACTTCAAAATGGATGTTGTAATTCCAAAAAAGGTCGCAATGCATTTTGTACATTTCTCAGAAAAATCTGATTGCCACCATAAGTAAGATGGACTCCATCTCTGCGAAAAATGTTTGTGCTACGAAACAGAATATTTTCATTGTGAAAAGAAGACATGCCAAAAATCTTTTAGAAAGGCACAAACAGCTTTATTAACATTGTGCCTTGCTTTTTCCATTTGTGGACCAAATGAAGAAGAACGAAGCCACATTTGTCTCTACACAATCCGTGAAAATATCACTTCAGAATTAGGAAACATGTCCATAACCTTCCCAAGTCCTTCTTTCATAGCAAATTGCAAAAAAATTCCAGTCACATGTCCTAAACTGTTCCCTCCACAATGAATTACAATTGTGTCTGGATGTTGCTCTGTCTCCAAAGTAGCACAGAGAGGTAGCAAGTCCAACCACTTCATTCCACGTACTCCATGCCAGTGTACTTCCACATGTGGGAATCCAAGATCTACAGCTACTTCACAGCTTTCTGCATGCACCTTCAACCAATATATCCATGAATCTCCCAAAATCCATACAATCTTTTTCCTAAAACACACAGACATAGCTATCTGTTGTTCTCTCAGCAAAAACAGTATATGAGAAACTCTCTTCTGGCACAACACACCCACTAAACTTTCCTGACTAATCCCTTTCAGTGCTCATTCTCATTTGCATGACTTCTGAACCCAAAAATCCCTGGATGTAACTCCCGATGTCCGTGAACTACTGCCATGTCCTCGGACATATCGTAATATGAACAGCCCTTCACTCTCTGCCATTCACTCATTGGATGTAGCTAAGAAGTCACATGACTATGCACCAATCACATTCAAGACATCTACATCTAACTGCATCATCATAGATCTGCACTTCAAATGTACAGTGAATCTCTCTGAGTACAAGTGTCATATAATTGACAAGCACCATCTACCAGAAATACTGTACAAGTCTCCAAGATTTCTACTTGCAGCTCCATGCATATCCATATGCATGAACACAAACTTCAGGTATGCATATTTTCTGTACAGTAGATGAACACATTTTCAAACAGACTTTTCGCTTGTGCAATCTGTAAAATGAATTTACTGTATGTTTTTCAATTTCCTAAAATCAACTATCACTTATAAAGCTTTATACTATTTACTTTCTTTATACACACACACTCAAATCATGTTAAACTAACATTTTTTAAATGAAATATATAGACTACATATATTCAAACAAAATTGCATACAAGCACAATCTATGTTTAAATATTTAAAAAAAATACTTATACAATTTCATTTGTTTTTGTTTTTATTCATTTATTTATATAATTACTTTTATTTAGAAATGACATTGTGGCGCTATTTCCTAGAACAGCTTAGTTACAGAAATAGTGGTATTCACTGGTATATTATAAATTTCACAAGACATAGTAAAGATATTTGTTTTGCTACAGTTAGTCATTCAATACAATTTGTTCATTAAGAACATATCATATGTACTGAACTGATGCAATGTATCTTGTGTAAATAAATTAGTTTCATGGTTTTGAAGAAGGCACTGAGGATTTCAATTAAATAAATCAATATCTAAATTAAAAACAGTGCTATATACAAAAATTACTAATTTGAATCTTTTACAATTGCAGTGAAGACCAGTCTCCTGAAAAGAAGCAGCTGAATTTGAAGAACAAAGAAGAACTAAGAAGTTACCTGTTAATTTAAGAAAAAAAGTAAGTAGAATACCACCATAATATGTGTATTATTACTCAAACATATTGTAAAGTTAATACAAGCTATTTCTGTGCCTAAAAATAGAGATTGTGTACCATTTTGTCCAAAATTTTCCATGTCTTAAACAGCGATTTACAGCCAGAGTGGCCCACAAATTCCTGTTTTTGGACACACAAATTACCCAACTGAACCGCTACAATTTTCATATTATAGAACAAACAACTGTTTTAATTGTATACATTAGATTTACTATTTGTACTTTTCCACACCACTAGCTTACTTTTTTTGTCATCTGAACCCCAGTTTAGTAACACATAAATTCAAGAACACCTATCCCTACTAGTTGTAGTTCCCAATGCACAATCACACACCATTACATACATCTTTATCATCTTACTCAAACACTCATGCACACAGCACATATACATTGCAGAACACCCCAACCCATACCTTCTTTATTTGTTTCAACAGGCCCTAAAGAATGCCTACCAAAAGTCAAGTCCGCAGAAAGCAACGCAGAAGTAGAGCAAATGAAAATAAATGTGTCCAACATAAGCATCCATCTCTAGCTGAATTCGTAAAAAAAGTTGAAACAAAACAGCTAATACAGTCATTTAGTGAAACACAAGAAGTTTCAAGTACACAAACTTTGCCTCCTCTATCAAAATGTAAAACAAACCAAAAGACAATTAACAGAAAATCAGCTATCACTACAGATAAAACGACTTCTTTAAATTTTAATATAGTGCAAAGTAAGCATACCAAGAAAAGTATTTTAGCCAAAATGTACCGTCACAAAGTCCTTCAAAATCTTATAAAAACAGGAGAGAAATCAGGTTCAATGCTTAAAACCTATCGTAGGGAATTAATCTTAGAAGTGTTGATGGACAGTGCAATTCTTCTCAAAAGAAAGTTATTTATTTTACTGTTAAACGAAATGAAACCACTAATAACTAAATTACAAAAAAGTCTTCTCAATAAGCAAAATGTCAACAGAAAGAACTTCTTAAGTATCTGCGGAGGTGAATGGAATCACACTACGAGTACAGAACCATATTTTAATGAAGAAGCGTACAAACAAAAGCAAACCAATACAATTGCCACACATAGCAGTGGTCGAGGCTCTGAAAAAGTGAATAATACCATAATGGAACAAGAAGTACTCCTTACACAAATATGCCCTGAAAACCTAGAATTACCCCTCCATTCAACTGAATCAGAACGTCTAGTGTACAAATGGCCATGCACGTCAATGTGTAACATTCCCAAACAATGTTTCAAATCTTTACACCAATTCCTCAATAAATATGTAAAAAGCAAAGACAAAATCAAGATTAAATTACTGCAAAATATGGATACCTGTCCAGTGCGCAAGTACACAGGACTATGAGGACATTCTTTGGCCTGCATTACAGGACCTACTTGTAAAACCACTTCCCATGATATCAAAAGGATATCAACACATCATTCAACTATAAGAAATCTAGTCTATAAACTGTACTATGCTAAAAGTATGCTTTAGCACTAGAAAATTTAAATAACATCCTTCTAGATGGTTCAGCAAAAGATCTACTTGAAGAAATTGACTATATCCAGAAAAAATATTGGAAGTGAAAGCCATTTACAGAATGAAATAGCTTTAAACCAATTAAGCAACAATTCTACACATGGCAACCTTTTGCTAAACACATACAAAAAAGAAGTACCAAACCATGTATGTGTATGTTGCCGTAGAAATTTGTATAAAAGTAACACAAAAACTGTAGACCTATCATACAAAACAGAAGACAATGAAGATTCTAAATGATGTGACTTAGCTCTCTACCTTGCAGCAGAAAACAAATATGAAATAACTGACCCCTTAATACTTTGCAGTTACTACACTACAAAATGTGACAACTACCAAACTCCTTCATGTGGTATCACAAATAATTTGGAATTAAACACAGTACCATAACCCCTACAACAACTTAATTTATATGAGAGCATCATAATTCAAACAGTACACCCATTTCAAGCAATAATACGCCTTCAACCAAAAACAGCAAAATTACCTCCCTCTGAATTGGTAAAAGGCATTTGTGGAAAAGTAGTTTATTTACCATTAGATCTAAAAGAAAACGTGCATACTCTAGGAGTGCAACGTCCAATGCAGCAATCTTTAATTATCTTAGTAAATGGAGTACCTACGAAAGACAAAAAAATATGGCAACAGCTGGTAGATTTACATAAAGTTAGACAAGCCTTCCAATATCTTAAAGAGAATAATGAATATTACAAAGAAATTAACATTGAAGAAAACTTGAAAGATACAACTGAAATAATTCAATAAACACAAGAAGCTGGTCAATTTGAGCTACTATATCCTGCTACAATATCAAATACTTTAGACCATTATACAATTCATCCTTTGCACTCTAATGACACCATAGAAGATGTACTGGAAACGTACCAAATGCGTCAAACAAAAGGATCGCCAATCAGCATATGGGAAAAAAGTATAGAAGCACGTGCTTTTCCTCTACTCTTTCCTACTGGCAAAGGAGGAAGGTATGATGATAGACCTATTTAAATATCAGCTTCAGAATACCGCTCAGTACGGATGTATTCTGAAGATCCCAGATTTAGACAAAATGTGGAATATATATTCCACCTACTCTTTGAAAGTGAACTAGCAACTTTATGTTACGGAGTTGCACACATATTAAAATCAGGATCACACTTTCAAAATATGACAGCTACACAATTATTAGAAAAAGTGCAACAAAAGGATGAGGTTTAACAATCAAATATTACAAATCTATTAGCAAATATGCATGGTACTAAAGAGTACTGGTTTTGACGTCATGGAGATGTACGTTGTATGATCAGAAACCTTGGTCCACCCACTTGGTTTGTTACATTAAGTTGTGCAGAATATGCATGGGAAGATTTACATGATTTCCTACGCATATCAAATAAAAACAAAACAAACCTATATATACTAACACCGGGAGAACTTTGTTCTTTGGATCCTGTTAATGTTTCAAGATATTTTCACCATCGCTTCATTGCTTTGCTACATTTTATTTGTAATACAACTGTTCCTCCCCTTGGAGAAGTGCAACACTTCTTTTGGAGAAAAGAATACCAAGCCAGAGGAGCACTACATATCCACATGCTTTTATGGATTAAAGATGCTCCTAAATTTGGTCAAGACAATGATGCCACGGTTTTACAGTTTTTTGAAAAATATGTCACTTGTGAAATTCCATCAGAAGCCACAAATAGTGATCTTCATGAACAAATTTTACCATTTTAAAGAGACAAATGTGGAAAATATTGTCGTCGCAAATACAAAAACAAAGGGAAATACTACACCAAATGCCGATTTGTTTCCCTAGACCAGTTACAAATACAGGTGAAGTGAGCAACCTCATGTCTTCAGTTAGACATAGTGTTAAAGGTAAGTCACCTAAAAATACATATTACATAAAAGGAAAAGAAGAAGAAAAATATATCAATGATTATAATGCAATCATTGCCCACTTATGGAATGCAAACATAGATGTGCACTACATTGCAGACAATTCTACTGCAGTTGCACAATATGTCACAGCATACTTAACTAAAGCAGAAAAGACAGAGCTGCAAGACCTCTGGAATGACCTGTCATCAGAGAAAACAGTGTCTCAGAAATGATAAAGCTTGGGCATAAAAATGCTCACCCATAGAGAATGTGGATCATGTGAAGCAGCTGAACGTTTAACTTTTACTGCATTGTATGGTCAATCTGAAATTATAGTATGGCTAAGTCTTGGTCCAGCTAAATCTAGAAAAAGAGTTCTAAAATCATATGAGGATATAGAAACAATAGCCAAACGTGATCCCAACAGCCAAGACATTTTAAAAAACAATTTATTGGACACATACTACCCAAACAGAAGTAATACTGTGGAAAACATGTGTCTATACACATAACCCAAAACTACACATACACAAATAATATGAAACCTGATGAAAAAAAAGGTAAATATAGAGTGACAAACTGTGAAGGCAGCTTAGTTAAACTCACTAAACCAAATTTAATTACTCATATCAAATTGTCATTAAAGACTCCTCATCATAAAGAAGTATATTACATGTCCCTGCTACAACTCTTCAAACCATGGAGAAAAGAAGAACAAATACTAGATAACTATGACTCATATGAGGATGCTTTCAAAGCAAATGAAAGCACTATAACTGATGTAAACTTTACACAGCACAAAACAATGTTTCACAATGAACAGCAACACTAAGAAAAACTCCAAGCCCAACTAGTTAAGGACACTCCTGACAGTAGTCAACCTTCTGTAACAGGAAGCCAAGAACCACTGGGAGAACCACTAATAATAAATGAGGCAGAATTAGCTATGATAGAAGTAGAAAACACCATGTGTCAGTGTGAAGATAAAGAAGACTTAACTATACTACAATCAAAACTAAACAATGAGCAACGTAGCATTTTTCAAGAAGTAACAAAACAAATTGCACATGGTGTAAAACATGAAAATAAAGAATGTTCCTGTCATAATTATAAACCTATACTACTGTACGTCAGTGGTGAAGCTGGTTCTGGCAAAACATTCCTAATCAAAATCATTAGTAAGTTCCTTCAACAATTGACAAACAACAAACTGTCAGCTGTTGTCACTGCCCCCACAGGTTTAGCTGCCTACAACATAGGTGGTGTTGCATTACACCGATTACTACTATTACCAGTAGAACACCAGAACAAATTAGGCTATTACCAACTTTCTGCAGAAGCTGCAGTGGAACTACACAGAGTATTGAAACAAATGAAAATTCTACTAATAGATGAAGTGAGCATGGTCTCCAACGTAATGTTAGCTTTGATTCACCTCAGATTACAAGAAGTACTCAAAACAGGCTATGCAGAGCTCTTTGCAAGAAAAGACATTATTGTTTTTAGAGATCTGCTTCAATTAACACCAGTAAAAGGTGAGCCTATTTTTAAAACATTAGGACACAAACTCTGCCGTAAAACTTTTGGCAGCATTGTAAATGTCAACCTTTGGCAACATTTCCAATACAGAGAATTAACATTTTAAAAAGTATCAGAGTTGGTATACTTTCTGAAGAAGCAGAAGCAATATTGAAAACCCGGCACATTAATGCACTTTATGGCGATAATGCATTTGCTACAGATGTTATGGAACAATTAGCCCACAAAAATGTCAATTGTATGGCCTTAATGCCAACTCTTGAAAGCTGTTTCAAATTCAATGAAATCATTCTAAGTAAAGAAATGCCAATCATGGAAATTAGTGCCACAGACAAACTAGATGTACATGGTATGACACTACCCATGTGTGACCAAGCCATAACAGGACTAAATAGTTTAGTAGAAAAATCAATCTCAAACACAGCAGGTTTAGAAAAGATATTAAAATTATCCTTAAATTGCAGAGTAATGCTTAAACGTAACCTTGATGTGGACCAAGGACTAGTTAATGGAGCACTGGGTACAGTTGTTGGCTTTAAAACATACCCACGCAACAACAAAATTCAGTTTGTCAATATACTCTTTGACAAACTTTCAGAAGTAAAAAGGATAGGATGATCAACAGCTAGATTCCTTCTCTTCAAAGATATGTATGTACGCAGAGAACAATTTTCTCTAACTCTTGCATACGCAGTCACGATTCATAAATCACAAGGTCTTACCCTAGACAAAGCAATGATAGATATTGGTAACACAGTCTTTAAAGAAGGCATGAGCCACGTAGCACTATCACGCGTACGTACACTTGATGGTCTATTTCTAATCAACTTTGATGCAAGTAAAATAAACGCTGATATTCCTTGCATTTTAGAATACAATAGACTTTGCTCACTATACACCCCCCACCTAAACACATATTCTGTTCCACAAAATGTAAAACGTTATAAAAGAAAAACAAATCAAACAGAAATGCAACAGGATGTCACTGCAAATCCTCCAAAGAGAGTAAAAGAAACTAATACTTCATCAAGTACCATTAGCAAAAAAGAATCAATTAGGGAAAGTAAACCAGGTTCTTATTTAAAGAAGGAAGACGAACTCCAAAAAAAGCAGTTAGATACAGAACTACCTGGTCCATTTAAATTCTCAAATATAGTTGGTGTAAGTTGCTATGCAAATGTAGCAATGAATATTCTATTTCAATTACCACCAATTGTTGACAACATTTACTTACACAGTATAGACCCATTGTGTTTGCAAATGTTAGTACTTCACAGAAATGCAGCAAACAATCCTGACAACACGTATAGTGTTTATGGAATAAGACTGTGCTGGAATGTTGAAATTCATTATAAACTCACAGGAAGATCCACAAGAATTTCTAATGTACTTACTGCAAGTACTGGAAAACAAAAACATACCTATAAATGAAATCTTCCAGATTTCATACATGTGGAAACATATATGCACTCTCTGCAACAATGTGACACAAGAAGAAATCCCCAATGAACGCTTCATATATATATATCAATACCAAATTTTGAATCCATTCCATTTCAGATTATGGAATCAAAAGGCCATGCACCCAAGACTCTATGCCCTGTCCACAACCACCGCAGCATATCACATCCATAGAGTCAAACATTTCAACTATGGTCTATGGAAACTTTTAGGGGTCGATTCATGGAGCAAACGTGTGCCGAAAATCCCAGCGCAAGCAGGCACAAGGTGGCGCAAACGTGAGAAACCCAGCGCACGCGCATGCGCGTGATTCAAGGAAGATGCTGCGCGTGTTTCCCGCTGTCCGTGCGCCAAATCCTTGCATGGCGCACGCGGGCACACACTCCACCAAACGGCGTGCGCTATGCGCACAGCAAAAGCGCACATAGCGCGGCACACACAACCAAAGCGGGCGAAACAGTGGGCGTAACACGCAGAATGTGGAATAACACGTGAAAAAGAAGGCGTATCTGGGGAAGTACTGCAGGGAGCTACACGAAACGCCCACACACATGCAAACAACCCGTATTCATGGATTCGAATACAGGAAACCCGCACACGGCAAAAGACGCACACAGGTGTCAACGTGTCCGCCACACAAAGGCAGGGCGGAAGCGTCCCCACGCACAGTATAAAAGTGCACGCAAACAACAAACACGTATAAACAGCTACGATTAATGCCCCATTTGTCGCTGCACTGATCGTGGGACAACACAGGAGGGGGAGAATAGCCAGGGCACGCATTTTCGCATCACGGACAAGCCTTTTTGGGATGCCTGACGACCAGGTCTACGGCAGGTATAGGTTTCCACCCCATATCATCCTAGACCTGGTCAGGGAGTTGGAAGATTATATTACATCCCCCACCCTTTGCTCCCAAGCATTGAGCCCCTTGGAGAAGGTGCTCAATGTCCTGCATTTCTTGGCCACTGGGTCATTTCAGCGGACTACTGCCATAGTGGGGGGGGTCTCACAGGCCACGCAGTCACGCTGCCTACACCAGATACTGGCAATCATGACAGCGTGCCCCTTAGTCCGCAGGCACATATACATGCCCAGAACACCCGCAGAAAGGCAGGCCGTTGTCCTGGATTTTTACAGGGTGGCACACTTCCCCAAAGTACTTGGTGCCATAGATTGCACCCATGTGGCCCTACGTCCACCTAGGGCCACTGAGCACATCTACAGGTGGTATGCGATGCAAAGGGAATCATCACCTCTGTCTATGCAAACTACCCTGGCTCCACCCATGACAGTTTCATATACAGAATGTTCCCCTTGAGCCGGGCCCTGGAAGCTGGGCAGCATGGCGACACATGGCTCCTAGTTGAGTACAAATGCCCTTGCACATGCATGCATGTCACACACACACACACAAATACACAAACCCCAATAATCACAACCATTTACACCTCCCCAGGGGACAGTGCCTACCCTCTGAGCAACCACATGATGACGCCAATCCGGAACCCCACCACACCACCCCAGGTAAGATACAACATCGCCCATATTGCAACCAGGGCATAGTGGAGCGCACATTCGGAGTGCTCAAGTCACGTTTCCGCTCCCTTGACCGCTCTGGCGGGCAGCTAATCTATGCACCCCCAGTAGTGTGCAGGATCATTGTGGCAGCATGTGTCCTGCACAATGTTGCAACACAGCAGGGCGTACCGGTGGACATGGTGGTGCCCCCACATCCCCAACCACAGGCACAGGCGCTGCCCATGGGAGGGGACAGGGGACGTGGCAAGGAAGCCCGGACCCAGCTTGTGGCCACATTTTTCACCTAAACTCCCACCCCTGCGGAGCGCCCACAGGCCTGGCACATACAAGGTGACAATCGATGATGCCAAAGAGACAGTCAACTGTCACAACCTTACCACCCTGAGATTGTTGCCATGGAAGTGCCACATTGTCTGCATCCCTAGCTACTTAAACACAAGCTATCCTGTGTGACCAAAAGGCACACATATGACATGACATGATAAGGCGTTTGTAACATGCCTATACACAAGTGTTTCAAAGTGCAACGAGGCATGGAGGGGGGAACAAGGGAAGACAGACAACGATCCTACTTGGCCAGATGTAATTTAGATTGTGCAAGTGCAGGGGTAGGGGGAAGGGAAATGTGCAAGGGGAAGGGGAGGGGGGAGTGCAGTACAGGGTAAGTAGAATAAAAAACAAATAAATAGGCCAGCTGGTGGCAACTGCAAAGGTAAGTGCAGACAAGTGCTGGGAAGGGGAGGCTGTAGGGATAGAGAGACAGTCCCGCAGTGCAGGAGTTGCCAGGGAGGCAGTGCAAGTGGAGAGTGGCTGGGCCAGGGACCGAGGTTGGTGAGAGTGGCCCAGTTGCAGATTCAGTGCAGTTTCAGTGAAGAATTTAACAAGGGAGAGGGAGAGAGAAAGCAGAAGCAAAGAGGAAGGTTTTTAGGTGCTTCCGGAACCGGAGATGGTTCTCCTCAAGTTCCAGGGAGGCAGGAAGGCTGTTCCAGAGGGAGGCCCCTGCCGCGGAGAGAGATCTACCCCCAGCTCGTTGCTTCGAGAAGCGGCTGACCCTGACATGCAAGGTGTGAATCACACACACCTGCAAAACAGGCCATGACCATCACTGTTATGTCACTCAAACCCTCCCAAACCACAACATGACATGGCAAGCAATAGCCATACACCAACACAGTACCAATAAGGTACACATTGCCATGTTAAAAATGTACATTGATGACAATGATGCCTGACATGGAATCAGATAAAATGACTGACCAACAACCTCCCACCCAAAATAAGTCATTCCCAAATGCATTTCAAAAGTTGTAGCCGTAACATAACAATGAATGCCTGTCTACATGCACATTGTGCATTGCAAAATCAACACTGCAGCTTCTGTGTGCTGTGCCCAACTCCTGCAACACACTGCTCAGCGCACAGCACAGTGAACAGCTATTGTGTGTGATGCACACCCTGAGTATCACATCTAAGCGACAAACCATATCAAAAGCAAATTAGACATGTACAGGATCCATAATTGGTCACAGAACATGTGCTGCAGGGACACAGTGGGCACCAGAAGGCAAACAGAGTGTACACATGGATATACAAGGGTGGTTGTACATGTAGTGAATCATAGTCCGAGTGTGTTGGTCAGTAAGGATATGCACTCAACATATGCATGTGCAATCAAGTGACCATCAGTGTCCTCTACACATCACATGTGAACATTCACCATGTGTACACCCCAGCATGTCAAACCACAACTATCCCCTCAGACCTGAAAGGTAAACACAACACATGAACAGGCATTGATCAGCAGAACACATCATGTACATAGGATACCACAATTACAATGTCAGGGTTCCCATCACACTGCTGGGCAAGGCAAATATCAACAACAAAACACCCCCCCCCTCCCTCACAAATCACCATGACCCACTGAACAACTGCACCTGGGTCATGGAGCCTTCAACCCTCAATTTCACTTGGCCACAGGATCATGTCATGATGCCCGCTCCCGGGGAGCCGGTTCAAGCCCTGCGTCCCCAAAAGCGGACATCCAGTCCCCAAGGAAAGACCCAGCAACCCCATGTAGGGGCCCTTTGGACAGTATCCTGGTGCCTATGGCGCCAGGCTCATAAAAGACATCAGTCCTGGCGCCATAGGCGCCAGGCTCATAATGGGAGTGCTTGGGTGCACTTACCTGATGCAGACCATGCTGCAGGATCCCGGCCTCCTTGAGGCCTGAAGGGAACTACTTTACCTGTGGGACTAATTTTCCATCCGGGCATGGTCGGGGAAGGATACATACCTGATTGGAGGAAGGATACATACCTGGAACTTCTTCCAGGGCTATTTAAACCCCACCCGAACAGCCATACGTGCTTTGCGTTGTTCTGCATCTAGCAGCTGGACGCTCACCGTGTCTGCTCCTGCATCCTAACTTCTGCCACGCCTGCCAGCATCCTGGATCACCTGCAAAGGAAGAGAAGAAGAGAACAGAAGAAGGAAAAGTCCTTACCTGCTAAATCCGCATCCCGGAGACACCTCGCCGACAATCCTGAAAAGGAAGACTTTTATTTAAAAGCTCATCGCGACGATCGCTGCAGCGCCGCTTTCCACTCACCTTTACAGGGCGCCTCCATGTTCAGCAGCGACCATCCGGATTCGCAGTCATGCCCCAGCACCTAGGGAGAAAAAGGCAAGAACAAAAGGTGAGAGAGAGAAGGGAATAAGGAAAGCTAAATCTCCATGTTAAGACTTACCTGTTGATTCATTCCCTCTTCATTTCGGGTCCGCGCCGCATCCTGGCATTTCCGGACCCCGGCCCCTAAGGGGAAAAAGGAAATCAGCGTTAATGAACGAATAAAAAGACATTACCAAAAAAACGCTCATTAAAGACTTACCTGATTTCTACAAGGATTTCACCTCTCATATCGGGTCGGTGCCTGTTCCCCGGCATTCCGTACCCCGGGCCCTATGGGGAAAAAGACACAAGCATTAGTACATTAATGCATGGACACAAGGGGAACCTCTTATCAAAAAACTTACCTGGAAGCCAAGCAAGTTTGGTTCTCACCAATCCGAAAATCCAGTGAAGTAACTGGATACCAACGCGCCCCTGCATCAGAAGCAGGATGGAGAGCTTGTCCTTCCAGACCCTAAGGTGAGACGCTACGGGGAATCACAGAAGGGTTTCGAGGAGGGTGAGAGGGGAAAGTGTGAGGCCGATTGCATTACCCGGCAGACAGTTAATCCTCTATTTTCGCCTACAGAAGGGTACTTCTGCGAGCCAGACAAGCCAGATTTGGGGGCCCGGTCCAGACCGTCTTCCGAACCCTGCGCATCACCTTAGAAGAGGTCACAGCAACCCAGACTAGAGCAGCGCCTCCGTGGGAGCCAGGTGAGCGTTACAGATCACCCTTCCCCGTCGTCACCATCTCCCACCTTGTGTGTAAAAAGGTGCCTGCACCCTTAGAGTCCAACTTCATTTGCAAAACCACAAAATCCAAGGCAGAAAAACAAACCAGAACAGTCTCCAGTAGATGACTCGAAGTAGCAGTACCTCACAAAGGCCAAGTACTACCACAATGATGTAACAACCAAGGTAGCACAGTAAAACAATGTCACAACAGGATGTGAACCATGTGTGGTACATAACATAGAATGATGCACCACGAACGGATGTGTACTGTCACAGCTCCCGAGTACAGGTGCACACAGGCATCTGAGACCCTGGTGGGGAAGGAGGGTCAGGGATATGCAGTCGGGACAGGCGTTGGCACACTGGATAACTGGAATGAGTGGCAGGAGAGGGGAGGAGGAATGACACATGAAAGTAGGTAATGCATGAAAATGTACTACCTGCATGAACACATACACAATCCTAACAAACTTGTACATCATTGTCAGGGCCTTCCGGAGTCCAGGCTTAGGAGTGGCACAAACCAATCACCCCCTCTAGGGTTTCGGCGCCTGCAAGCTTGGGGCTTACACAGGCATCCGCAACTCAAGTCGGGAAAGAGGGTTAGGGAACGTTGGTTGGATAGGTACGGGAAGCAGGAACATCGGGTAGAGGGTACAGGGTTTAGAATTGGATAGGACTCCGGGTGATTAGGGAAAAAAAAACATACCAAATTGAATTACACATTCATCCATGCATTAGTGCACCTCCCAGCAAGCCTATGCAGAGCAGTTTGAAAGAAAAACAACAAGACACTTAGCTCTGGTTTTGAGTGCTGGCCTCCTGCCTGCGCACTCTCAGGTCCGGTTACAGGAGCACTTCAATGCTGCAAAGAGAGCCACAGTTAATAATCTGTGCGTGCCCATAACACAAAAACACACCACCAAATATTCCATATAGCAACAAACTACTCTACAGACAATCTGGTGTGGATGCTTCATACCCATATGTAACATTACCCCTGTGATGGGTCATACACAGTCAATGCAGTAAGTCATCCACCGGTGGGTGCGTGGCAAATAAAAAACCAATGTGCCACAATTCACACAACATGCAATGTTCCCTGGGTAAGCAGACAGACCCATATAGCAAGGCATGACTTCAGAAAAAGTCGTGTTCCACCATGACCGAAACAAAGTAGGCAGTGCATGTTTCAAAATTTACATGGAAATTAAATGCACTGCACTCGAGTATGTCCCTTGCTGTATGTCCCTGTGAGCTGCTCCTTTCCATGTATAGGAAGGCTACATGGGTGATACAAGTGCCTCAATGGACCTTGGTGTACCAGAGGGTATGTGCCACTGCCCCTGCAGGTGCCCCAGACAACCTTACAATCAACAGCCATCAGTCCACCAACACATCTGAGCTGTATTGTGTGCTTCAACACCAATATTAATCCAAGCTCACCCTCAGTGCTGCTACTAAGCCTGCATGTGCAACTGGCCTGGTGGAAGCTTTGCTGTGTTGTGGCCCCCCTGTGCTGCTCACCTTGCCTGGAGTTCCTTGCACATGTCAGCAGTTCTAGGATGTATGTCTGCAATCCCTGTGCCTCTGCTTGCGCACACATGTGCATGTGGGCACCAACAAACGTGTCCAGAATCCAGACGTCCAATGGGCCATGTCTGCTGGCAAAGGTGGTCTGGAGGCTCATCCCACTGCAGAAAGGGCATTAAACACATGATTAATGCTTTAAAGTCATCTGTGTGTGTCTCTTCAGGCATCTCATTACTGGACCATGTCAGAGACGTACATCAGAAATCACACCATCAGTCCGTCTTTCACATCCAAAGTGTGGAACACACTATCTACGACATGAATTGCAAAAAGCATGTGTACAGTAAAGATAAGAAACATACTGCACAATGCATAGCAATGAATGTACACATTAATCATGAAACACCCCATCTAGCAAAAGCAGAACAGTGGTCAATAACACAGCAATCATCCCCACTAGGGGTGGTAACACAAGTTACACAGCACCAGACATGCCACATATCTGACAGTCCAAAGCCCTTGTGTAATAGGCTGTTACACCAAACCATCCTTGCGAGCCCATGGATAAGGGAGGCAGGAGTGGCATATGTGAGTCAAGGACCCCAAGCAGCAAACACATACACAAGACAAGCCTGAAGGGCCCAGCTGGAACAGACAGTGGATGCTTTCAAAAGCCACAAAGCACCGCACCATCACATGAAAGCACAATAGACAAGCAATTTTAAACTATATTAACAAATTACACTAACTATGAAAAACCTACATTACCTAATTAAACTAACTATCAAACAGAAACTTAACTAACTAAACTAAAAGAAAAATCAAAAATGGCCACATACGACCCGGGGGGAGGGAGGGACCCAGGAGGGGGGAGGTGCAGGGTGCTGCTCAACACCCACATGCGATGATGCTGAGCCAAAAAAAAAACCTCCATGGGCTCAACGTCTGCACAGCCCGACCTATGTGGGAGATAGATGGTCGTCCGAGTCTGGCTCATCCTGGAAAGGAGGATGTGGCACAGTAGCCTGGCCACGCCTAGCCGCAGCTTGCCCCTCGATGGCAGCAAGTCTGCCGGACGGGTGAGCCTGGTTCTGTGTGGCGATGTGACTTAGGTCTGCATGCAGAACATCACGTGATACACGTGCTTCCTCTTGCAAGGTAGCACGTGTAACACAGAGTTCCTCCTGCAAGGCCTGGCTGGACAACCGCTGCACCTCCCGGCAAGCCTGTAGCTCAGCCGAGATGGTACACTCAAGCTGTGCAAACCTCTCCTCTGCCCGCTGCCTCTGGGACATCGTAAGGACACCTAGAGTGGATTTGAGGGAAGCATACTGCTCCCTCAGGGCATCCATGTGCGCCTCTTCATGAGCAGCAATTGCTTTATGCAGAGACGACATTTCAGCCTGGCGTGCACTGTCTGAGGCCACCATGCCCAGCCTGAGCGAGCGGGCCGTGGACCATGCCGCCTGCTGCTGGAGGCGGCATGGTCCACGGCAGGGGGGAACACAGATCGGGCCACACGCTCGATGCTCTCAGCGATGTTCTCCATTGCTGGCCCCTGCCATTCTGAATTGGCAGTCATGTCTTGCTCCCACTCAGTATACTGTGGTTGCGCACGGCGACCGCGTTGCTGGGCTTGACTCCTGTGGGACCCAAGGACTGGATGTCCTTGCTGTGTTGGCACAGCCCGCGGCTGCACAACTACATGCCCCTGTCGACGTGATGTCCCAGGCACATCAGTGACTGGTGTGGAGCGTGACCCTGCGTCCCGATCCACCATGGGCGGAGGAACCAAGACTGTCTGATCCCTCAGTGCAGGTGTCGCGGACAGAGGAGTGTCCACATCAGAATCACTCACCCCTGACACATGGACTTGATGCTCATCCAACTCGACATGGACGTCAGAGTCATCATCAGGGCTGGACTCATAGGCAGCCAGAGACAAGATGGACTGTAGCACTTGGGGGTTTCCGTGGCCTACCACCCCACGACCCCCAATTGTGCCGGGTTGATGTAGTGGTAACAACCCTGTGTCTGGCATAACAACACCATCCTCTGCCTCCATTGTGTCATCACCTGAAAAATAGAGAGAAAAAAGGTCACTACACATGTCAGAAGCACACAACACACACACACACCAACAACAAACACATCAGGCAGACATGTGACACACAACATAGAACCTGGCATGCATGCTGGGTCAACTTTGAATTGCTTCTGTGATCAGACCTGTTGAAAGGTGACAGTTTGCATAGAAGTGGGTAGATGCAGTGCAGAAAATGTGTATGTCACTCACTACCTACATGTACAAGGACTCCATGGTGTGTGTCAGGAAATGTGAAGGCAGTGCAAGGTCAAATTCAGGCATCACATGCACTGTGCATTCAAAGGGTAGCATATCTACAAGCAAAGAACCCCTCCACCCAAGTTCAAAAGCAGGGATGCCTAGCATGGTTTCAAAAGGCTGACCATAGACCTGTGTATTGACAGGCAGTGTTGACTGGCATAAACAGCTTAATGTGATTCATGTGACAACACTGCAAATGATGATTCGACAGTAAGCAGGACACATGATGAAAACTCTGTAGGCCGCCCACGTGTGAAGAAGACACTACAACAGTCAGACAGAGTCATTGGCCATTAAACAAGCTGAGGCCTGTGACCCACACAGATTGTCAGACCCTAAACATGTGTGCAACGCAGTACTGAGCCACAGTTGACATGGGAAGGCTGATGAGATGCAATGCAATGTACGTCACCCAGGACCTGTATTACAGTGATCATCCAGTCAAGGACACATAGGGTCATGCGTGCAATGCACTTGGAGCATGAAATGGGCACTCATGTCCCTGCGGGACATCTGACCTATGCACAGTACAAGTGACATACCCTGCATCAAGTACTAAGGCTGTACCACACAGCATATGTCTGGCATATTGTACGCTGGAAGTTAGCATGTACACAGGACGCATGAACAGGAAAGTACACAATGGCAAGATTGAAGCAGACCAATGCAAAGGTGGAACTGGGGTGCAGAGTGGCGGAGGAGGGGCAAGGGAGCATGCCTACATGGAGTACCTGCATGCAGGCAGAGGACACATGCACATCAGTCATGCAATGACATTGTTCCTGGGCTGAGAGGAAGGTAACCTCACGCCACATGCAGAAGGGCCAGTGAGCTGGAACATGGACCGGAGGGGCATACTTGTAACCAGCATGTCAGTAGGGTGCAATAGTGGTGATGCGGACAGTCCCCGTCTGCTCCACATGTCCACCATCCAGCAGAGCATACATGCATCACGGAAGCATTGCATTACTTACACATCATGACCATGTACACGTCACATGTAGTGGCAATCATGCACAACACATCCCACAAGTGAAACACACACGTCCTCAACAAACACGCATCAACACTCACTGGACTGGGCATCAAAGTCCAGCATCTCTCCAACTCCTTCGACCAATTCAGGTGGTATGAACTCCGCAACGAGTGCCTCATGCGGAGTGAGCTCTTCCTCCTCTGGTGCAGGCCCACCGCCAGTCACCAGAGTCAAGTTGTAATTAGAGGCACGCTTAGCCTTAGCGCTGCGTTTGAGGTCATTCCAACGCTTTTTGCACTCTTGCGCCGTGCGCACCTCATGGCCGAATGAACTGACATGTTCCGCAACATGCTTCCAGTGGGTGTCACGGTGGGCAGCCGTAGTCTGACTATTGGCACCCACTAGCATGTCACGGCTGTGGCCCCGCACATAGTCCATGAGGAAGTCCAGTTCCTGCTTGCAGAAAGGCTTCTTCCTCGATGTGCAGGAGGTCGTGGCTGTGTGTGGGGTCCCAGCCTGTGCTGCAGGTGCAACCTTCCTCCTCTTGGACTGTGGCGCAGACCCTGGCTGGCTAATGCCGCCCTGACCAGTATGGCCAGTGGGTTCGGTGGATTGAGCCAAGGGAGTGGCAGGTGGAGGGACGACCAAAGGCCTGACTTGTGTCAGTGGCATCTGGGTGCCCTCTAATGGACCCTGCGCAGCAACATCCGCTGTGGCAGGGTCCTTGACCGCAACGGTCCTGGTTGGCAGACTCACAACCGGAGTGTTGTTGGGTGCATCTGCCCCTGCACTTGCCAACACCCGGCTGTTCGGGGCAGCAGATGACATAACTGCCCCAGGGACACGTATCTTGGTCTGAGCAGCCCTGCCTGCCCCTATGGTTTCCCTGCTGGCCTATTGGAAATCTACCAAGGGCTCCTCAAGTGCCAACGCAGCCTGCGCTGGCAGACCCTGAGCCTGGGTGGCGGTGTCCACAGCTGCACCTGCAGCTACCACTACCCTTGGGCCCATGGCAGTCGATGGAATGGACTGCCGGGTCACACGGGTGCCAATGCCAGATGCAGAAGCTGAATCCCCCGGAACCACAGGGGGTGGTGGCATGACTGCACTGACACATGGCACAACATTGTGCTCAAGTAGTGCACCCCTGCCTCTTCCCCCTCTATGGCCGCCCTGGACACCCTGGAGTCCCCCTACTCCCTGGTCACCACGGCCACGTCCCCGACCATGCCTGCCACGAGGAGTACGCCCAGCTGAGGCGCCCCTCACCTTTGGTGTCCTCCCAACCATGGCACAGATGGAGTACGGGTCACGCAATGCTCAGGCACCCCAAAACTGCAGTAAAACCGTGCACGCAACCCTGCAGCCTACATGCGTGGAATCAACCTCCCACAGTACGCGGTGGCACCCAGTAACACGAATAACGCGTACGCGTGGGACACGCAGGACACTATGACCTCGAAAATGGGTGCGATACACAGGGGCACCCGCAGTGGGAAAAATAGCGTGTGCGACTCACCGTCTGACTAGCGCGATGCAGAAAAACACACGTAGCCAATACCCCCGCCAAAAGAAGAGCTACATCCTTGATAGCTGTGAAATTGTGATGGCGCGCGAAACAACAGGAAGCAGCAACACACGTCAGTCTCCACGAAAGGCACGTACAGCGAATTGCTGCCCCCGCTCACCTTTAACCCGTGCTGAGGGAAACGCCCGCGCGCGTCACGTCACTTACGCGCATGGGCCCTTTCCTCGGATTACACGCATTCCCACGCGGATGTGCAGTTTTTCACGCACGCTGAAACGCCCATGCACGCCCGCGCGCGTCACGTCACAGAGGCGCTCACGCTTGATGGGCCTTCTGTCCAATGAAATCGCGTATGCGTGCAGACGCGCTTACGCGCTAAGGGCCTTTACTCGAATTACACGCTGACGTGCAGAATTTTCACGTGCCAAATCACTGCGAATCAAGCTGGCCACGCGTAAGCACACAGAAGACCACGCTCCTGCCCAAAAGGCCGAATTACTGCCCCCCCAGAGCCCCGAGCAGCCTCCCACGAGCCATCTGCTGCTGCCTGCCTGCCTGCCTGCTGCCACCGTGTCCTGCCATTTGGTGCCTGCACATCAGCCATCTGCAGGGGTCCAGTTGCTGTGTCCACCCCTGCTGGAACAGAAGACTCCCGACTGGGATACCATCGCTCCACAGCCCAGCCCCAGGACAAAGTTGCCCATCCACGCCTGCCTCGGGGGTCGCCATGTCGGGGCAAACACCATCCGAGACCACTAGCGACCCCCAGCCAGAGGGGCAGAGGGCCACCAGCTTCAGTCAGAAGGAAGTTGGTGTCCTGGTGGAGCATGTCCTGGGGCATTATGATGCCCTCTTCGGATCATCATGCGCCGACAAGGAAGGACGGGACAGGATCTGGATGGACATCGTGACTGCCATCAACGCGGAGGGGGTGGCAGTCCGACTATTCCATCATGTCAAGAAGCGCTGGGAGGACTTCAGGTCCAGGACCCTCAACAAGTCCTGGCGCCTCTTGAAGGCAGCGGATGCTAAGGGGCGCCGGGGCCACTTGTCGGAAGATCAGATGAGGGTCCTGGAATGCATATCCCCAGCGCTCCACGTCCAGGTCATTGAGAGGCAGACCCGTCTGGAGTCGAGCAGTAAGTGGCCAAGCATTGCTGTGTGAGACAGGGCATTTTGCAGTGTGCTGGTTGTCTGATACTTGCCTGTATGTGTGACATAGGCCATGAACGCGTGTGTGTGCAGGGACATCAAGGTCATGCATGTGAGACCAGTAATGTGTGAAGCACACGGTTGGTGTATGTGTTTAAATGCTACATGGGGAGCCCTATGCGGAATGGACACATGAGAGCATGCCAGTCTCTGTTCCTGGACATGGGTGGGGGTGAGGGATGGGTGATGATGCCATGTACATGTATGGTGTCCATGTGTGTGTGTCTGACCTGCGTGTCTGTGACTTGTGAATGCCATGGATTCATGACACATGTCTGTGTCAATGTTCAGATTCACTGATGCTGCCTAGCTATCCTTGCATCCACTGTGTCTGGGGTGTACGAGTCCAGATGGATGAAAGTACGGTGAAGTGTGTGAATGTGATAGGCATGACCCATGATGCATGTGAGTTCAAAAACAACATTGTATGTTTCAAGAGTCCCTTGGACATATTTGCTTATGTCCATAGCATGCGCCATGCCTGTTACTGCATGTGTTTTGCCTGCACTGACCCATGTGTTGTGGAGGGACATGATGGAAGTGATCTTTGACAGTGCCACTCATCTGCTATTGCTTCCTGTCTAGTGGACCATTGTACAGTACCCTGATGCTTGTGTTCTATGTCTCCCTCTACACAGTGCAAAGTGAAGAAGAGGGCGGAGATGGCGCTGTGGACCAAAGCGGTGGGGATGCCCCCATGGCTGCAGCGGAAGGGGTGGGTGAGCCCTCACAGGGGCTTGCAACGGCGGAAGACGGTGTGGAGCCATCCAGGTTGGTGGTTTCCACAGAGGAGGAGGAGGCCGCTACTGAGCCGCACATGGGGCCTGGTTGGGGCATCCCTGCTGGTGCAAGTGGTGCAGTCCAGGGGCAGGGGCAGGAGGCAGCACAGGTCGCCGTGGAGGTACCTGTGCATGTCACTGTCCCTGACACTGTGACTGCACCACCATGCACCAGCATGGATGGCCCATCACAGGCCCGTCCGCAGGTAGGGGGAATGTCCATGACATCTGACTCCCATCCACCTGCGGACGAGGGGACCCCTGGCCGTATGGAGAAGGTCCTGATTGGTGTCGCGTTGAGCATGGGTGTCATTCGTGATGACATGTGTGCTTCCCAGGGGGAGCACGCACGTCATCACGAAGAGCACCGTGCCAACATGGCCCAGTTGGGAGCGGCCGCGGTCGGGGGTTTCGTACATGTGTCGGCCACTCTGGCGACCCTCTCCTCCTCTGTGGAGGCTATGCGCCAGTCGTTCTCCATGCCGTCTTCTGGCCTAGATGCTACCAGGGTCCCTTGTCGACCTGCCCTGACCAACGCAGCCAACTCGGTGGGGATCCCATCGCTGCCACAGTCGGGAGTCGGAGGTCCAGCAGGGGTGGACACACCAGCAACTGGACCCCAGCAGATGGAGGATGTGATGGCATCATCGGGCAGGGCACTTGCAAGATGGCGTCGGTGGATTCCATCAGCCTGGATGCCATCTTTCTGGCACAGGCAGTTGCGTCAGAGGCAGCGGCAGGCTCGACATGGGAGGCATCATGGCTCGGGGCCATCAACATCAGTGGGGCAGGCATCGGCCAGAGGGCAGGAGAAACCTGGAATGGGAGTGTCTTCTGTGTGGGAGCAGTTGGGCCAGCAGATAGGTGCGGAGCGGCAGCGGGCAGAGGAGGAATGGCTCACAATGGTCAGGGCGGAGAACTCCATGCGGAGGGCGCTGAGGCGGGCTCAGTGCCTCGAGGGTATTCGCAGGGAGTTGGAGCTGGACACTGCATTATCCCTGTGAGACCTCGGGCCAGGGAACATGCCCGCCTCCAAGCCATTGAATAGGAGTTCGATGATGCCCTGGCCCATGACATCAACCAGTGAGCCGTCGGACTAGCCCGCTGCCCTTGTAAATAGTTATGTAGTTAGTGTTAGGTTTCCTTTGCTTTTTTTTATTTATTTTGGACCTTTTGGACAATGGACCACATTTTTGTATATAGTTTTTTTATTAGGTAGTATTTTTAGATAGGTTTCATTTCTTCAGTTGGGATCATGGACCCTGGATTGTTTATCTGTCTATAGTTGACTGTTGGATTATAGTTTTTTTCTGTGGATTTACCCATAGAGCAATGGTTTTCGGTTTTGTTTTTCCCTTGGATTTATTTTTTTGAACTGTGACTTTGGACACCTTTCCTTTGGATTATGATTTGTGGTTTTTCATTATTTTACGGACATGGTGCTTTAGGTTTTTAATTCCCATTGTTGTTTGTTTATTTTTAATTCCATTTATGTTGCTTTTAATACATTTTTTTCATCAAACTTCAATGTGTAGTATCATCTCATTGGTTTCATACATATCATGATATGGGTTTTGACATTCACTTACACCCATTGTGTGTATGTGAGGGACATGTGTTCATTTACATACTTGCCATTGGGGTTGTATCATGTAATTGGCATTTCTTAGTGGGTGGATGCAATACTTGGGTGGGTGTTTGGCATGTGGAGGCTGCCCATAAGGGCCAGGGATTTAGATTGTGATGATGTGTTGGCTGGGGGACATGTGTCAGGGCCTGCTGGCAGGTGTCCTGTAATGCTGGGGGGTGGGGGTGCAGGGGGACATGAGTGGGGGCCTGCTGGCAGGTGCCCCGCAATGCTGGGGGCTGGAGGTGCAGGGGGACATGAGTGGGACATGAGTGGGGGCCTGCTGGCAGGTGCCCCGGAATGCTGGGGGGTGGGGGTGCAGGGAAACATGAGTGAGACATGAGTGGGGGCCTGCTGGCAGGTGCCCCACAATGCTGGGGGTGGGGGTGCAAGGGGACATGAGTGGGACATGAGTGGGGGCCTGCTGGCAGGTGCCCCTATCTGCTGGGTGGTGGGGGTGCAGGGGGACATGAGTGGGACATGAGTGGGGGCCTGCTGGCAGGTGCCCCGCAATGCTGGGGGGTGGGGGTGCAGGGGGACATGAGTGGGACATGAGTGGGGGCCTGCTGGCAGGTGCCCCGCAATGCTGGGGGGTGGGGTTGCAGGGGGACATGAGTGGGACATGAGTGGGGGCCTGCTGGCAGGTGCCCTGCAATGCTGGGGGGTGGGTGTGCAGGGGGACATGATGGGGATATGAGTGGGGGCCTGCGGGCAGGTGCCCCGCACTGCTGGGGGGTGGGGTTTCAGGGGGACATGAGTGGGGGCCTGCTGGCAGGTGCCCGGCACTGCTGGGGGGTGGGGGTCAGGGGGACATGAGTGGGGGCCTGCTGGCAGGTGCCCCACAATGCTGGGGGGTGGGGGTGCAGGGGGACATGAGTGGGACATGAGTGGGGGCCTGCTGGCAGGTGCCCCGCAATGCTAGGGGGTGGGGGTGCAGGGGGACATGAGGGGAAATGAGTGGGGGCCTGCGGGCAGGTGCCCCGCACTGCTGGGGGATGGGGGTGCAGGGGGACATGAGTGGGGGCCTGCTGGCAGGTGCCCTGCACTGCTGGGGGTGGGAGTGCAGGGGGACATGAGTGGTACATGAAACATGTACAGGGAACACCTGAGAGGACCCACACTGCAAAATCACCTGTAGGACTCCCGGGCACCCCCGAAATACACGTACTCTGCTGAAATTGCGTGTGTAACTTCACAAGCACCCCCGAAATACATGTACCCTGCTGAAATTGCGTGTGAAACTTCCCGTGCACCCCAATATTACACGTACCCTGCCGAAATCGCGTGTGAAAATTCCCGCGCACCCCACTAATACATGTATCCCGCTCGCACAGGGCCAGTCTCGTGTGAAACTTCCCGCGCACCCCAGTAATACACGTACCATGCTGAAATCGCATGTGAAACTTCCCGCGCACCCCTGAAATACACGTACCCTGCTGAAATTGCGTGTGAAACTTCCCGCGCACCCCAGAAATACACGTACCAAGCTGAAATCTCGTGTGAAACTTCCCGCGCACCCCAGTAATACACGTAAACTGCTGAAATCGTGTGTGAAACTTCCCGCGCACCCCAGTAATACACGTACCCCGCTCGCACAGGGCCAGTCGCATGTGAAACTTCCCGCGATCCCCAGTGATACACGTACCCCGCTTGCCATGCTGATACAGGGTTAGCGCAGCCCTTTGCGCTGGATTGGGAATTTTGATTGCTTTTCCCTGCTCGAGGGGTGTTCTTGGGGGCGTAACTGGCGCTGCTGCAGGGTCGCTGCGCCACTGTGCGCAACGGCTGGTTTTGGTAGCTGGAATCCATGAATACGCTGTGTGCGGAAATGGATTTTAGCGCACACAGCTGGCGCAGGGATTCGCATATGCACACTGTGCGCCAGCCACTTGCGCCACTTGTGTGCTAAATTCTATGAATTACCCCTTAATGTCTGCTGTCATTATTAGTGTTCTTAGAACACTTTCAACTTGCCAGCGAACAATACGGACAGCGTTTTCAGGACACCCCCTACGAACATTTCAGAACAACGCGATAGTTCTTAGAACACTTTCAACTTGACAACGAACAATATGGACAGTGTCCTCAGAACAGCCCCATTTCGTTTATTTGCGAACATTTCAGGACACAACGAGTGTTCTAAGAGCACATTCAACTTGCCATCGAACAATACGAACAGCGTCCTCAGGACACCCCCTACAAACATTCCCCGGACACCGCGAGTGTTCTTAGAAATGTGTTTAGAACACCCCCATTTTGTTTATTTGCAAACATTTCAGGACACCACAAGTGTTCTTAGAACACATTCAACTTGCCAGCCACAACCCCCCATTCATATTTGCGAACATTTCAGGACACAGCAAGTGTTAGACAACGTCTTCAGACCACCCCCATTTTGTGTATTTGCGAACATTTCAGGACACTGCGAGTGTTCTTAGAACACATTCAACTTGACATAGAACAATAGGGACAGTGTCCTCAGGACACCCCCTACGAACATTCCCCGGAACCCGCGAGAGTTCTTAGAACACATTCAACTTGACAGAGAACAATACAGACAGCGTCCTCAGGACACCCCCATTTTGTTTATTTGCGAACATTTCAGGACACCACAAGTGTTCTTAGATGACATTCAACTTGCCAGCGAACAATACGGACTACGCCTTCAGGACACCCCCTACGAACATTCCAAGACACCGCGAGTGTTCTTAGAAACGTCTTCAGAACACCCCCATTTTGTTTATTTGCGAATATTTCAAGACACAGCCAGTGTTCTTAGAGCACATTCAACTTGTCAGCCACAACCCCCCATTCATATTTGTGAATATTTCAGGACACAGTGAGTGTTCGACAACGTCTTCAGAACACCCCCATTTTATGTATTTGCGAGCATTTCAGGACACCGCGAGTTTTCTTACAAAACATTCAACTTGACAGAGAACAATACGGACAGCGTCCTCAGGACACCCCCTACGAACATTCCCCACTCACCGCGAGTGTTCTTAGGAATGGCTTTAGAACACCCCCATTTTGTGTATTTGCAAACATTTCAGGACACCGCAAGTGTTCTTAGTACACATTTAACTTGACAGAGAACAATACGGACAGCGTCCTCAGGACAACCCCTATGAACATTCCCCGGACACCGCAAAGTGTTCTTAGAAACGTCTTCAGAACACCCCTATTTTGTTTATTTATGAACATTTCAGGACACCCCGAGTGTTCTTAGAATACATTCAACGTGACAGTGAAGAATACGGTAGCGTCCTCAGAACACCCCCATCTTGTTTATTTGCAAACATTTCAGGACACCGCGAGTGTTCTTAGAACACATTCAACTTGACAGAGAACAATACGGACAGCATCCTCAGGACCCAGCATTTTGTTTATTTGCGAACATTTCAGGACACCGCGAGTGTTCTTAGAACACATTCAACTTGCCAGCCACAACCCCCCATTCATATTTGCGAACATTTCAGGACACAGCGAGTGTTCGACAAAGTCTTCAGAACACCCCCATTTTGTGTATTTGTGAACATTTCAGGACACCGCGAGTGTTCTTAGAACACATTCAACTTGACAGAGAACAATACGGACAGCGTCCTCAGGACACCCCCTACGAACATTCCCTGGACACCGCGAGAGTTCTTAGAAACATCTTCAGAACACCCCCATTTTGTTTATTTGCAAACATTTCAGGACACCACGAGTGTTCTTAGAACACATTGAACTTGCCAGACACAACCCCCCATTCATATTTGCGAACATTTCAGGACACAGTGAGTGTTCGACAACGTCTTCAGAACACCCCCATTTTGTGTATTTGCGAACATTTTAGGACACTTCAAGTGTTCTTAGAACACATTCAACGTGACAGAGAACACTACGGACAGCGTCCTCAGAACACCCCCATTTTGTTTATTTGAGAACATTTCAGGACACCGCGAGTGTTCTTAGATGCGTCTTCAGAACACCACCATCTTGTTTATTTGCGAACATTTCAGGACACCGCGAGTGTTCTTAGAACACATTCAACTTGACAGAGAACAATATGAACAGCATCTTCAGGACACCCCCTACGAACATTTCAGAACAAAACGAGAGTTCTTAGAACACATTCAACTTGACAGAGAACAATACGGACAGCGTCCTCAGGACACCCCCATTGTGTTTATTTGCGAACATTTCAGGACACAGCAAGTGTTCGACAACGTCTTCAGAACACTCGCATTTTGTGTATTTGCGAGCATTTCAGGACACCGCGAGTGTTCTCAGAACACATTCAACTTGAGAGAGAACAATACGGACAGCGTCCTCAGGACACCCCCTACGAACATTCCCCAGACACTGAAAAGTGTTCTTAGAAACGTCTTCAGAACACCCCCATTTTGTTTATTTATGAACATTTCAGGACACCGCAAGTGTTCTTAGAACACATTCAACTTGACAGAGAACAATACGGACAGCGTCGTCAGGACACCCCCATTTTGTTTATTTGCGAACATTTCAGGACACAGCGAGTGTTCTTAGAAACGTCTTCAGAACACCACCATCTTGTTTATTTGCGAACATTTCAGGACACCGTGACTGTTCTTAGAACACATTAAACTTGACAGAGAACAATACAGACTGCGTCCTCAGGACACCCCCATTTTGTTTATTTGCGAACATTTCAGGACACCGTGAGTGTTCTTAGAACACATTCAACTTGACAGAGAACAATACGGACAGCGTCCTCAGGACACCCCCTACGAACATTCCCCGGACACGCCGAGTGTTCTTAGAAACGTTTTTAGAACACCCCCATTTTGCTTAGTTGCAAACATTTCAGGACACCACGAGTGTTCTTAGAAAACATTCAACTTGTCAGCCACAACCCCCCATTCATATTTGCGAACATTTCAGGACACAGTGAGTGTTCGACAATGTCTTCAGAACACCCCCATTTTGCGTATTTGTAAACATTTCAGGACACTGCGAGCGTTCTTAGAACACATTCAACTTGACAGAGAACAATACGGACAGCGTCCTCAGGACACCCCCTACGAACATTCCCCGGACACCGCGAGAGTTCTCAGAACACATTCAACTTGACAGAGAACAATACAGACAGAGTCCTTAGGACACCCCCATTTTGTTTATTTGCGAACATTTCAGGACACCGCAAGTGTTCTTAGATGACATTCAACTTGCCAGCGAACAATACGGACTATGCCTTCAGGACACCCCCTTCGAACATTCCAGGACACCGCAAGTGTTCTTAGAAATGTCTTCAGAACACCCCCATTTTGTTTATTTGCAAACATTTCAAGACCCAGCGAGTGTTTTTAGAACACATTCAACTTGCCAGCCACAACCCCCCATTCATATTTGCGAACATTTCAGGACACAGCAAGTGTTCGACAACGTCTTCAGAACACCCCCATTTTGTGTATTTGCGAACATTTCAGGACACCGCGAGTGTTCTTAGAACGCATTCAATTTGACAGGGAACAATACGGACAGCTTCCTCAGGACACCCCCTACGAACATTCCCTGGACACCGCAAGTGTTCTTAGAAACGTCTTCAGAACACCCCCATTTTGTTTATTTGCAAATATATTTCAGGACACTGCAAGTGTTCTTAGAACACATTCAACGTGACAGAGAACACTACGGACAGCGTCCTCAGAACACCCCAATTTTGTTTATTTGCGAACATTTCAGGACACCGCGAGTGTTCTTAGACGCGTCTTCAGAACACCACCATCTTGTTTATTTGCGAACATTTCAGGACACCGCGAGTGTTCTTAGAACACATTCAACTTGACAGAGAACAATATGAACAGCATCTTCAAGACACCCCCTACGAACATTTCAGAATAACACGAGAGTTCTTAGAACACATTCAACTTGACAGAGAACTATACGGACAGCGTCCTCAGGACACCCCCATTGTGTTTATTTGCGAACATTTCAGGACACTGCGAGTGTTCTTAGAACGCATTCAACTTCACAGAGAACAATACGGACAGTGACCTCAGGACACCCCCATTTTGTTTATTTGCAAACATTTCAGGACACAGAGTGTTCTTAGAATCGTCTTCAGAACACCACCATTTTGTTTATTTGCAACATTTCAGGACACCGCGAATGTTCTTAGAACACATTCAACTTAACAGAGAACAATATGGACATCGTCCTCAGGACACCCCCATTTTGTTTATTTGCGAACATTTCAGGACACCCCGAGTGTTCTTAGAATACATTCAACGTGACAGTGAAGAATACGGTAGCGTCCTCAGAACACCCCCATCTTGTTTATTTGCAAACATTTCAGGACACCGCGAGTGTTCTTAGAACACATTCAACTTGACAGAGAACAATACGGACAGCATCCTCAGGACCCAGCATTTTGTTTATTTGCGAACATTTCAGGACACCGCGAGTGTTCTTAGAACACATTCAACTTGCCAGCCACAACCCCCCATTCATATTTGCGAACATTTCAGGACACAGCGAGTGTTCGACAACGTCTTCAGAACACCCCCATTTTGTGTATTTGTGAACATTTCAGGACACCGCGAGTGTTCTTAGAACACATTCAACTTGACAGAGAACAATACGGACAGCGTCCTCAGGACACCCCCTACGAACATTCCCTGGACACCGCGAGAGTTCTTAGAAACATCTTCAGAAAACCCCCATTTTGTTTATTTGCAAACATTTCAGGACACCACGAGTGTTCTTAGAACACATTGAACTTGCCAGCCACAACCCCCCATTCATATTTGCGAACATTTCAGGACACAGTGAGTGTTCGACAACGTCTTCAGAACACCCCCATTTTGTGTATTTGCGAACATTTCAGGACACCGCGAGTGTTCTTAGAACACATTCAATTTTACAGGGAACAATATGGACAGCGTCCTCAGGACACCCCTACGAACATTCCCTGGACACCGCGAGTGTTCTTAGAAACGTCTTCAGAACACCCCGATTTTGTTTATTTGCGAACATTTTAGGACACTTCAAGTGTTCTTAGAACACATTCAACGTGACAGAGAACACTACGGACAGCGTCCTCAGAACACCCCCATTTTGTTTATTTGAGAACATTTCAGGACACCGCGAGTGTTCTTAGATGCGTCTTCAGAACACCACCATCTTGTTTATTTGCGAACATTTCAGGACACCGCGAGTGTTCTTATAACACATTCAACTTGACAGAGAACAATATGAACAGCATCTTCAGGACACCCCCTACGAACATTTCAGAACAAAACGAGAGTTCTTAGAACACATTCAACTTGACAGAGAACAATACGGACAGCGTCCTCAGGACACCCCCATTGTGTTTATTTGCGAACATTTCAGGACACAGCGAGTGTTCTTGGAACACATTCAGCTTGCCAGCCACAACCCCCCATTCATATTTGCGAACATTTCAGGACACAGCAAGTGTTCGACAACGTCTTCAGAACACTCGCATTTTGTGTATTTGCGAGCATTTCAGGACACCGCGAGTGTTCTCAGAACACATTCAACTTGAGAGAGAACAATACGGACAGCGTCCTCAGGACACCCCCTACGAACATTCCCCAGACACTGAAAAGTGTTCTTAGAAACGTCTTCAGAACACCCCCATTTTGTTTATTTATGAACATTTCAGGACACCGCGAGTGTTCTTAGAACACATTCAACTTGACAGAGAACAATACGGACAGCGTCGTCAGGACACCCATATTTTGTTTATTTGCGAACATTTCAGGACACAGCGAGTGTTCTTAGAAACGTCTTCAGAACACCACCATCTTGTTTATTTGCGAACATTTCAGGACACCGTGAGTGTTCTTAGAACACATTAAACTTGACAGAGAACAATACGGACTGCGTCCTCAGGACACCCCCATTTTGTTTATTTGCGAACATTTCAGGACACCATGAGTGTTCTTAGAACACATTCAACTTGACAGAGAACAATACGGACAGCGTCCTCAGGACACCCCCTACGAACATTCCCCGGACACGCCGAGTGTTCTTAGAAACGTGTTTAGAACACCCCCATTTTGCTTAGTTGCAAACATTTCAGGACACCACGAGTGTTCTTAGAAAACATTCAACTTGTCAGCCACAACCCCCCATTCATATTTGCGAACATTTCAGGACACAGTGAGTGTTCGACAATGTCTTCAGAACACCCCCATTTTGCGTATTTGTAAACATTTCAGGACACTGCGAGTGTTCTTAGAACACATTCAACTTGACAGAGAACAATACGGACAGCGTCCTCAGGACACCCCCTACGAACATTCGCCGGACACCGCGAGAGTTCTTAGAACACATTCAACTTGACAGAGAACAATACAGACAGAGTCCTTAGGACACCCCCATTTTGTTTATTTGCGAACATTTCAGGACACCGCAAGTGTTCTTAGATGACATTCAACTTGCCAGCGAACAATACGGACTATGCCTTCAGGACACCCCCTTCGAACATTCCAGGACACCGCAAGTGTTCTTAGAAATGTCTTCAGAACACCCCCATTTTGTTTATTTGCAAACATTTCAAGACCCAGCGAGTGTTTTTAGAACACATTCAACTTGCCAGCCACAACCCCCCATTCATATTTGCGAACATTTCAGGACACAGCAAGTGTTCGACAACGTCTTCAGAACACCCCCATTTTGTGTATTTGCGAACATTTCAGGACACCGCGAGTGTTCTTAGAACGCATTCAATTTGACAGGGAACAATACGGACAGCTTCCTCAGGACACCCCCTACGAACATTCCCTGGACACCGCGAGTGTTCTTAGAAACGTCTTCAGAACACCCCCATTTTGTTTATTTGCGAACATTTCAGGACACTGCAAGTGTTCTTAGAACACATTCAACGTGACAGAGAACACTACGGACAGCGTCCTCAGAACACCCCCATTTTGTTTATTTGCGAACATTTCAGGACACCGCGAGTGTTCTTAGACGCGTCTTCAGAACACCACCATCTTGTTTATTTGCGAACATTTCAGGACACCGCGAGTGTTCTTAGAACACATTCAACTTGACAGAGAACAATATGAACAGCATCTTCAAGACACCCCCTACGAACATTTCAGAATAACACGAGAGTTCTTAGAACACATTCAACTTGACAGAGAACTATACGGACAGCGTCCTCAGGACACCCCCATTGTGTTTATTTGCGAACATTTCAGGACACTGCGAGTGTTCTTAGAACGCATTCAACTTCACAGAGAACAATACGGACAGTGACCTCAGGACACCCCATTTTGTTTATTTGCAAACATTTCAGGACACTGAGAGTGTTCTTAGAATCGTCTTCAGAACACCACCATCTTGTTTATTTGCAACATTTCAGGACACCGCGAATGTTCTTAGAACACATTCAACTTAACAGAGAACAATATGGACATCGTCCTCAGGACACCCCCATTTTGTTTATTTGCGAACATTTCAGGACACAGCGAGTGTTCTTAGAAACGTCTTCAGAACACCACCATCTTGTTTATTTGCGAACATTTCAGGACACCGTGAGTGTTCTTAGAACACATTCAACTTGACAGAGAACAATACGGACAGCGTCCTCAGGACACCCCCATTTTGTTTATTTGCGAACATTTCAGGACACCGCGAGTGTTCTTAGAACACATTCAACTTGACAGAGAACAATACGGACAGCGTCCTCAGGACACCCCCTACAAACATTCCCCGGATACGCCGAGTGTTCTTAGAAACGTGTTTAGAACACCCCCATTTTGTTTATTTGCAAACATTTCAGGACACCATGAGTGTTCTTAGAACACATTCAACTTGTCAGCCACAACTCCCCATTCACATTTGCGAACATTTCAGGACACAGTGAGTGTTCGACAACGTCTTCAGAACACCCCATTTTGTGTATTTGTGAACATTTCAGGACACCACGAGTGTTCTTAGAACACATTCAACTTGACAGAAAACAATACGGACAGCGTCATCAGGACACCCCCTACGAACAATCCCCGGACACCGCGAGAGTTCTTAGAACACATTCAACTTGACAGAGAACAATACAGACAGAGTCCTCAGGACACCCCCATTTTGTTTATTTGCGAACATTTCAGGACACCGCAAGTGTTCTTAGATGACATTCAACTTGCCAGCTAACAATACGGACTACGCCTTCAGGACACCCCCTTCGAACATTCCAGGACATCGCAAGTGTTCTTAGAAATGTGTTCAGAACACCCCCATTTTGTTTATTTGCGAACATTTCAGGACACCGCGAGTGTTCTTAGACGCGTCTTCAGAACACCACCATCTTGTTTATTTGCGAACATTTCAGGACACCGCGAGTGTTCTTAGAACACATTCAACTTGACAGAGAACAATATGAACAGCATCTTCAAGACACCCCCTACGAACATTTCAGAATAACACGAGAGTTCTTAGAACACATTCAACTTGACAGAGAACTATACGGACAGCGTCCTCAGGACACCCCCATTGTGTTTATTTGCGAACATTTCAGGACACTGCGAGTGTTCTTAGAACGCATTCAACTTCACAGAGAACAATACGGACAGTGACCTCAGGACACCCCATTTTGTTTATTTGCAAACATTTCAGGACACTGAGAGTGTTCTTAGAATCGTCTTCAGAACACCACCATCTTGTTTATTTGCAACATTTCAGGACACCGCGAATGTTCTTAGAACACATTCAACTTAACAGAGAACAATATGGACATCGTCCTCAGGACACCCCCATTTTGTTTATTTGCGAACATTTCAGGACACAGCGAGTGTTCTTAGAAACGTCTTCAGAACACCACCATCTTGTTTATTTGCGAACATTTCAGGACACCGTGAGTGTTCTTAGAACACATTCAACTTGACAGAGAACAATACGGACAGCGTCCTCAGGACACCCCCATTTTGTTTATTTGCGAACATTTCAGGACACCGCGAGTGTTCTTAGAACACATTCAACTTGACAGAGAACAATACGGACAGCGTCCTCAGGACACCCCCTACAAACATTCCCCGGATACGCCGAGTGTTCTTAGAAACGTGTTTAGAACACCCCCATTTTGTTTATTTGCAAACATTTCAGGACACCATGAGTGTTCTTAGAACACATTCAACTTGTCAGCCACAACTCCCCATTCACATTTGCGAACATTTCAGGACACAGTGAGTGTTCGACAACGTCTTCAGAACACCCCATTTTGTGTATTTGTGAACATTTCAGGACACCACGAGTGTTCTTAGAACACATTCAACTTGACAGAAAACAATACGGACAGCGTCATCAGGACACCCCCTACGAACAATCCCCGGACACCGCGAGAGTTCTTAGAACACATTCAACTTGACAGAGAACAATACAGACAGAGTCCTCAGGACACCCCCATTTTGTTTATTTGCGAACATTTCAGGACACCGCAAGTGTTCTTAGATGACATTCAACTTGCCAGCTAACAATACGGACTACGCCTTCAGGACACCCCCTTCGAACATTCCAGGACATCGCAAGTGTTCTTAGAAATGTGTTCAGAACACCCCCATTTTGTTTATTTGCGAACATTTCAAGACCCTGCGAGTGTTCTTAAAACACATTCAACTTGCCTGCCACAACCCCCCATTCATATTTGCGAACATTTCAGGACACAGTGAGTGTTCGACAACGTCTTCAGAACACCCCCATTTTATGTATTTGCGAGCATTTCAGGACACCGCGAGTTTTCTTACAAAACATTCAACTTGACAGAGAACAATACGGACAGCGTCCTCAGGACACCCCCTACGAACATTCCCCGCTCACCGCGAGTGTTCTTAGGAACGGCTTTAGAACACCCCCATTTTGTATATTTGCAAACATTTCAGGACACCGCAAGTGTTCTTAGAACACATTCAACTTGCCAGCCACAACCCCCATTCATGTTTGCGAACATTTCAGGACACAGTGAGTGTTCGACAAGGTCTTCAGAACACCCCCATTTTGTGTATTTGCGAACATTTCAGGACACAGCGAGTGTTCTTAGAACACATTTAACTTGACAGAGAACAATACGGACAGCGTCCTCAGGACAACCCCTATGAACATTCCCCGGACACCGCGAAGTGTTCTTAGAAACGTCTTCAGAACACCCCCATTTTGGTAATTAATGAACATTTCAGGACACCGCGAGTGTTCTTAGAATACATTCAACGTGACAGCGAAGAATACGGTAGCGTCCTCAGAACACCCCCATCTTGTTTATTTGCAAACATTTCAGGACACGCGAGTGTTCTTAGAACACATTCAACTTGACAGAGAACAATACGGACAGCATCCTCAGGACCCAGCATTTTGTTTATTTGCGAACATTTCAGGACACCGCGAGTGTTCTTAGAACACATTCAACTTGCCAGCCACAACCCCCCATTCATATTTGCGAACATTTCAGGACACAGAGAGTGTTCGACAACGTCTTCAGAACACCCCCATTTTGTGTATTTGTGAACATTTCAGGACACCGCGAGTGTTCTTAGAACACATTCAACTTGACAGAGAACAATACGGACAGCGTCCTCAGGACACCCCCTACGAACATTCCCTGGACACCGCGAGAGTTCTTAGAAACATCTTCAGAACACCCCCATTTTGTTTATTTGCAAACATTTCAGGACACCACGAGTGTTCTTAGAACACATTGAACTTGCCAGCCACAACCCCCCATTCATATTTGCGAACATTTCAGGACACAGTGAGTGTTCGACAACGTCTTCAGAACACCCCCATTTTGTGTATTTGCAAACATTTCAGGACACCGCGAGTGTTCTTAGAACACATTCAATTTTACAGGGAACAATACGGACAGCGTCCTCAGGACACCCCCTACGAACATTCCCTGGACACCGCGAGTGTTCTTAGAAACGTCTTCAGAACACCCCGATTTTGTTTATTTGCGAACATTTTAGGACACTGCCAGTGCTCTTAAAACACATTTAACTTGACAGAGAACAATACGGACAGCGTCCTCAGAACACCCCCATTTTGTTTATTTGCAAACATTTCAGGACACCGCGAGTGTTCTTAGATGCGTCTTCAGAACACCACCATCTTGTTTATTTGCGAACATTTCAGGACACCGCGAGTGTTCTTAGAACACATTCAACTTGACAGAGAACAATATGAACAGCATCTTCAGGACACCCCCTACGAACATTTCAGAACAAAACGAGAGTTCTTAGAACACATTCAACTTGACAGAGAACAATACGGACAGCGTCCTCAGGACACCCCCATTGTGTTTATTTGCGAACATTTCAGGACACAGCGAGTGTTCTTAGAACACATTCAACTTGCCAGCCACAACCCCCCATTCATATTTGCGAACATTTCAGGACACAGCAAGTGTTCGACAACGTCTTCAGAACACCCCCATTTTGTGTATTTGCGAGCATTTCAGGACACCGCGATTGTTCTTAGAACACATTCAACTTGAGAGAGAACAATACGGACAGCGTCCTCAGGACACCCCCTATGAACATTCCCCTCTCACCGCGAGTGTTCTTAGGAACTTCTTTAGAACACCCCCATTTTGTTTATTTGCAAACATTTCAGGACATCGCAAGTGTTCTTAGAACACATTCAACTTGCCAGCCACAACCCCCCATTCATGTTTGCGAACATTTCAGGACACAGCGAGTGTTCGACAACGTCTTCAGAACACCCCCATTTTGCGTATTTGCAAACATTTCAGGACACCGCGAGTGTTCTTAGAACACATTTAACTTGACAGAGAACAATACGGACAGCGTCCTCAGGACAACCCCTATGAACATTCCCCGGACACCGAAAAGTGTTCTTAGAAACGTCTTCAGAACACCACCATTTTGTTTATTTATGAACATTTCAGGACACCGCGAGTGTTCTTAGAACACATTCAACTTGACAGAGAAAAATACGGACAGCATCCTCAGGACCCAGCATTTTGTTTTTTTGCGAACATTTCAGGACACCGCAAGTGTTCTTAGAACACATTCAACTTGCCAGCCACAACCCCCCATTCATATTTGCGAACATTTCAGGACACAGCGAGTGTTCGACAACGTCTCCAGAACACCCCCATTTTGTGTATTTGCGAACATTTCAGGACACCGCGAATGCTCTTAGAACACATTCAACTTGACAGAGAACAATACGGACAGCGTCCTCATGACACCCCCTACAAACATTCCCTGGACACCGCAAGTGTTCTTAGAAACGTCTTCAGAACATCCACATTTTGTTTATTTGCGAACATTTCAGGACACTGCGAGCGTTCATAGAACACATTGAACGTGACAGAGAACACTACGGACAGCGTCCTCAGAACACCCCCATTTTGTTTATTTGCGAACATTTCAGGACACCGTGACTGTTCTTAGATGCGTCTTCAGAACACCACCATCTTGTTTATTTGCGAACATTTCAGGACACCGGCAGTGTTCTTAGAACACATTCAACTTGACAGAGAACAATATGAACAGCATCTTCAGGACACCCCCTACGAACATTTCAGAACAAAACGAGAGTTCTTAGAACACATTCAACTTGACAGAGAACAATACGGACAGCGTCCTCAGGACACCCCCATTGTGTTTATTTGCGAACATTTCAGGACACAGCGAGTGTTCTTAGAACACATTCAACTTGCCAGCCACAACCCCCCATTCATATTTGCGAACATTTCAGGACACAGCAAGTGTTCGACAACGTCTTCAGAACACCCCCATTTTGTGTATTTGCGAGCATTTCAGGACACCGCGATTGTTCTTAGAACACATTCAACTTGAGAGAGAACAATACGGACAGCGTCCTCAGGACACCCCCTATGAACATTCCCCTCTCACCGCGAGTGTTCTTAGGAACTTCTTTAGAACACCCCCATTTTGTTTATTTGCAAACATTTCAGGACATCGCAAGTGTTCTTAGAACACATTCAACTTGCCAGCCACAACCCCCCATTCATGTTTGCGAACATTTCAGGACACAGCGAGTGTTCGACAACGTCTTCAGAACACCCCCATTTTGCGTATTTGCAAACATTTCAGGACACCGCGAGTGTTCTTAGAACACATTTAACTTGACAGAGAACAATACGGATAGCGTCCTCAGGACAACCCCTATGAACATTCCCCGGACACCGAAAAGTGTTCTTAGAAACGTCTTCAGAACACCACCATTTTGTTTATTTATGAACATTTCAGGACACCGCGAGTGTTCTTAGAACACATTCAACTTGACAGAGAAAAATACGGACAGCATCCTCAGGACCCAGCATTTTGTTTTTTTGCGAACATTTCAGGACACCGCAAGTGTTCTTAGAACACATTCAACTTGCCAGCCACAACCCCCCATTCATATTTGCGAACATTTCAGGACACAGCGAGTGTTCGACAACGTCTCCAGAACACCACCATTTTGTGTATTTGCGAACATTTCAGGACACCGCGAATGCTCTTAGAACACATTCAACTTGACAGAGAACAATACGGACAGCGTCCTCATGACACCCCCTACAAACATTCCCTGGACACCGCAAGTGTTCTTAGAAACGTCTTCAGAACATCCACATTTTGTTTATTTGCGAACATTTCAGGACACTGCGAGCGTTCATAGAACACATTGAACGTGACAGAGAACACTACGGACAGCGTCCTCAGAACACCCCCATTTTGTTTATTTGCGAACATTTTAGGACACCGTGACTGTTCTTAGACGCGTCTTCAGAACACCACCATCTTGTTTATTTGCTAACATTTCAGGACACCGCGAGTGTTCTTAGAACACATTCAACTTGACAGAGAACAATACGAACAGCATCTTCAGGACACCCCCTACGAACATTTCAGAACAACACGAGAGTTCTTAGAACACATTCAACTTGACAGAGAACAATATGGACAGCATCCTCAGGACACCCCCATTTTGTTTATTTGCGAACATTTCAGGACACTGAGAGTGTTCTTAGAACACATTCAACTTGCCAGCGAACAATACGGACGACACCTTCAGGACACCCCCTACAAACATTCCAGGACACCGCGAGTGTTCTTAGAACGCATTCAACTTCACAGAGAACAATACGGACAGTGTCCTCAGGACACCCCCATTTTGTTTATTTGCGAACATTTCAGGACACTGAGAGTGTTCTTAGAAGCGTCTTCAGAACATCACCATCATGTTTATTTGCCAACATTTCAGGACACCGCAAATGTTCTTAGAACACATTCAACTTGACAGAGAACAATACGGACAGCATCCTCAGGACACCCCCATTTTGTTTATTTGCGAACATTTCAGGACACAGCAAGTGTTCTTAGAAACGTCTTCAGAACACCACCATCATGTTTATTTGCCAACATTTCAGGACACCGCAAATGTTCTTAGAACACATTCAACTTGACAGAGAACAATACGGACAGCGTCCTCAGGACACCCCCATTTTGTTTATTTGCGAACATTTCAGGACACCGTGAGTGTTCTTAGAACACATTCAACTTGACAGAGAACAATACGGACTGCGTCCTCAGGACACCCCCATTTTGTTTATTTGCAAACGTTTCAGGACACCGTGAGTGTTCTTAGAACACATTCAATTTGACAGAGAACAATACGGACAGCGTCCTCAGGACACCCCCTACGAACATTCCCCGGACACGCCGAGTGTTCTTAGAAACGTGTTTAGAACACCCCCATTTTGTTTAGTTGCAAACATATCAGGACACCACGCGTGTTCTTAGAACACATTCAACTTGACAGAGAACAATACGGACAGCGTCCTCAGGACACCCCCTATGAACATTCCCCGGACACCGCGAGAGTTCTTAGAACACATTCAACTTGACAGAGAACAATACAGACAGAGTCCTCAGGACACCCCCATTTTGTTTATTTGCGAACATTTCAGGACACCGCAAGTGTTCTTAGAATACTTTCAACTTGACAGAGAACAATACGGACAGCATCCTCAGGACCCAGCATTTTGTTTATTTGCGAACATTTCAGGACACTGCAAGTGTTCTTAAAACACATTCAACTTGCCAGCCACAACCCCCCATTCATATTTGCGAACATTTCAGGACACAGCGAGTGTTCGACAACGTCCTCGGAACACCCCCATTTTGTGTATTTGCGAACATTTCAGGACACCGCGAGTGTTCTTAGAACACATTCAACTTGACAGAGAACAATACGGACAGTGTCCTCATGACACCCCCTACAAACATTCCCTGGACACCACAAGTGTTCTTAGAAACGTCTTCAGAACACCCACATTTTGTTTATTTGTGAACATTTCAGGACACTGCGAGCGTTCATAGAACACATTGAACGTGACAGAGAACACTACGGACAGTGTCCTAAGAACACCCCCATTTTGTTTATTTGCGAACATTTCAGGACATCGCGAGTGTTCTTAGACGCGTCTTCAGAACACCACCATCTTCTTTATTTGCGAACATTTCAGGACACCGCAAGTGTTCTTAGAACACATTCAACTTGACAGAGAACAATACGAACAGCATCTTCAGGACACCCCCTACGAACATTTCAGAACAACAAGAGAGTTCTTAGAACACATTCAACTTGACAGAGAACAATATGGACAGCATCCTCAGGACACCCCCATTTTGTTTATTTGCGAACATTTCAGGACACTGAGAGTGTTCTTAGAACACATAAAACTTGCCAGCGAACAATACGGACGACACCTTCAGGACACCCCCTACAAACATTCCAGGACACCGCAAGTGTTCTTAGAATGCATTCAACTTCACAGAGAACAATACCGACAGTGTCCTCAGGACACCCCCATCTTGTTTATTTGCGAACATTTCAGGACACTGAGAGTGTTCTTAGAAGCGTCTTCAGAACACCACCATCTTGTTTATTTGCGAACATTTCAGGACACCGCGAGTGTTCTTAGAAAAAATTCAACTTGACAGACAGCAATACGGACACCATCCTCAGGACACCCCCATTTTATTATTTGCAAACATTTCAGGACCCTGCGAGTGTTCTTAGAACACATTCAACTTGCCAGCCACAATCCCCCATTCATATTTACGAACATTTCAGGACACAGCGAGTGTTCGACAACGTCTTCAGAACACCCCCATTTTGTGTAATTGCAAACATTTCAGGACACCGCAAATGTTCTTAGAACACATTCAACTTGACAGAGATCAATACGGACAGCATCCTCAGAACACCCCCTACGAACATTCCCCGGACACCGCGAGTGTTCTTAGAAATGTCTTCAGAACACACCCATTTTGTTTATTAGCGAACATTTCAGGACACCGCGAGTGTTCTTAGAGCACATTCAACGTGACAGAGAACAATACAGACAGCGTCCTCACAACACCCCCAGTTTGTTTATTTGTGAACATTTCAGGACACCGCGAGTGTTTTTAGAAGCGTCTTCAGAACACCACCATCTTGTTTATTTGTGAACATTTCAGGACACCACGGGTGTTCTAAGAACACATTCAACTTGACAGTGAAAAATACGAACAGCATCTTCAGGACAACCCCTACGAACATTTCAGAACAACACGAGAGTTCTTAGAACACATTCAACTTCACAGAGAACAACAGGGACAGCGTCCTCAGGACACCCCCATTTTGTTTATTTGCGAACATTTCAGGACACTACGAGTGATCTTAGAACACATTCAACTTGCCAGCGAACAATACGGACTACACCATCAGGACACCCCCTATAAGCATTCCAGGACACTGCGCGTGTTCTTAGAAACGTCTTCAGAACACCCTCATTTTGTTTATTTGCGAACATTTCAGGGCACCGCGAGTGTCTTTGGACACATTCAACTTGACAGAGAACAATACGTACAGCGTCCTCAGGACACCCCCATTTTGTTTATTTGCAAACATTTCAGGACACTGCGTGTGTTCTTAGAAGCGTCTTCAGAACACCACCATCTTGTTTATTTGCGAACATTTCAGGACACCGCGAGTGTTCTTAGAACACATTCAACTTGAAAGAGAACAATACGAACAGCATCTTCAGGACACCCCCTACGAACATTTCAGGACACCGCGAGTGTTCTTAGAACACATTCAACTTGACAGAGAACAATACGGACAGCGTTCTCAGGACTCCCCCATTGTGTTTATTTGCGCACATTTCAGGACACCACTAGTGTTCTTAGAACACATTCAACTTGTCAGCCACAACCCCCCATTCATATTTGCGAACATTTCAGGACACAGTGAGTGTTCGACAACGTCTTCAGAACACCCCCATTTTGCGTATTTGTGAACATTTCAGGACACCGCAAGTGTTCTTAGAACACATTCAACTTGACAGAGAACAATACAGACAGAGTCCTCAGGATACCCCCATTTTGTTTATTTGCGAACATTTCAGGACACTGCAAGTGTTCTTAGATGACATTCAACTTGCCAGCGAACAATACGGACTACGCCTTCAGGACACCCCCTACGAGCATTCCCCGGACACCGCGAGAGTTCTTAGAACACATTCAACTTGACAGAGATCAATACAGACAGAGTCCTCAGGACACCCCCATTTTGTTTATTTGCGAACATTTCAGGACACTGCAAGTGTTCTTAGATGACATTCAACTTGCCAGCGAACAATACGGACTACGCCTTCAGGACACCCCCTACGAGCATTCCTGGACACTGCGAGTGTTCTTAGAAACGTCTTCAGAACACCCCCATTTTGTTTATTTGCGAACATTTCAAGACACAGCGAGTGTTCTTAGAACACATTCAACTTGCCAGCCACAACCCCCCATTCATATTTGCGAAAATATCAGGACACAGCGAGTGTTCGACAACATCTTCAGAACACCCCCATTTTGTGTATTTGTGAACATTTCAGGACTCCGCGAGTGTTCTTAGAACACATTCAACTTGACAGAGAACAATACAGACAGCGTCCTCAGGACACCCCCTACAAACATTCCCCGGACACGCCGAGTGTTCTTAGAAACGTGTTTAGAACACCCCCATTTTGTTTATTTGCAAACATTTCAGGACACCACGAGTGTTCTTAGAACACATTCAACTTGTCAGCCACAACTCCCCATTCACATTTGCGAACATTTCAGGACACAGTGAGTGTTCGACAACGTCTTCAGAACACCCCCATTTTGCGTATTTGTGAACATTTCAGGACACCGCGAGTGTTCTTAGAACACATTCAACTTGACAGAGAACAATACAGACAGAGTCCTCAGGATACCCCCATTTTGTTTATTTGCGAACATTTCAGGACACTGCAAGTGTTCTTAGATGACATTCAACTTGCCAGCGAACAATACGGACTACGCCTTCAGGACACCCCCTATGAGCATTCCCCGGACACCGCGAGAGTTCTTAGAACACATTCAACTTGACAGAGAACAATACAGACAGAGTCCTCAGGACACCACCATTTTGTTTATTTGCGAACATTTCAGGACACTGCAAGTGTTCTTAGATGACATTCAACTTGCCAGCGAACAATACGGACTACGCCTTCAGGACACCCCCTACGAGCATTCCTGGACACCGCGAGTGTTCTTAGAAACGTCTTCAGAACACCCCCATTTTGTTTATTTGCGAACATTTCAAGACACAGCGAGTGTTCTTAGAACACATTCAACTTGCCAGCCACAACCCCCCATTCATATTTGCGAAAATATCAGGACACAGCGAGTGTTCGACAACATCTTCAGAACACCCCCATTTTGTGTATTTGTGAACATTTCAGGACTCCGCGAGTGTTCTTAGAACACATTCAACTTGACAGAGAACAATACAGACAGCGTCCTCAGGACACCCCCTACAAACATTCCCCGGACACGCCGAGTGTTCTTAGAAACGTGTTTAGAACACCCCCATTTTGTTTATTTGCAAACATTTCAGGACACCACGAGTGTTCTTAGAACACATTCAACTTGTCAGCCACAACTCCCCATTCACATTTGCGAACATTTCAGGACACAGTGAGTGTTCGACAACGTCTTCAGAACACCCCCATTTTGTGTATTTGTGAACATTTCAGGACACCACGAGTGTTCTTAGAACACATTCAACTTGACAGAGAACAATACGGACAGCGTCCTCAGGACACCCCCTACGAACAATCCCCGGACACCGCGAGAGTTCTTAGAACACATTCAACTTGACAGAGAACAATACAGACAGAGTCTTCAGAACACCCCCATTTTGTTTATTTGCGAACATTTCAAGACCCAGCGAGTGTTCTTAGAACACATTCAACTTGCCAGCCACAACCCCCCATTCATATTTGCGAACATTTCAGGACACAGCGAGTGTTCGACAACGTCTTCAGAACACCCCCATTTTGTGTATTTGTGAGCATTTCAGGACACCGCAAGTGTTCTTAGAACACATTCAACTTGACAGAGAACAATACGGACAGCGTCCTCCGGACACCCGCTACAAACATTCCCCGCTCACCGCGAGTGTTCTTAGGAACTTCTTTAGAACACCCCCATTTTGTTTATTTGCAAACATTTCAGGACACCGCAAGTGTTCTTAGAACACATTCAACTTGCCAGCCACAACCCCCCATTCATGTTTGCGAACATTTCAGGACACAGCGAGTGTTCGACAACGTCTTCAGAACACCCCCATTTTGCGTATTTGCGAACATTTCAGGACACTGCGAGTGTTCTTAGAACACATTTAACTTGACAGAGAACAATACGGACAGCTTCTTCAGGACAACCCATATGAACATTCCCCGGACACCGAAAAGTGTTCTTAGAAACGTTTTCAGAACACCCACATTTTGTTTATTTATGAACATTTCAGGACACCGCGAGTGTTCTTAGAAACGTCTTCAGAACACCCACATTTTGTTTATTTGCGAACATTTCAGGACACTGCGAGTGTTCTTAGAACACATTGAACGTGACAGAGAACACTACGGACAGCGTCCTCAGAACACCCCCATTTTGTTTATTTGCGAACATTTCAGGACACCGCGAGTGTTCTTAGATGCGTATTCAGAACACCACCATCTTGTTTATTTGCGAAGATTTCAGGACACCACAAGTGTTCTTAGAACACATTCAACTTGACAGAGAACAATACGAACAGCATCTTCAGGACACCCCCTACGAACATTTCAGAACAACACGAGAGTTCTTAGAACACATTCAACTTGACAGAGAACAATATGGACAGCATCCTCAGGACACCCCCATTTTGTTTATTTGCGAAGATTTCAGGACACTGAGAGTGTTCTTAGAAGCGTCTTCAGAACACCACCATCATGTTTATTTGCCAACATTTCAGGGCACCGCAAATGTCCTTAGAACACATTCAACTTGACAGAGAACAATATGGACAGCGTCCTCAGAACACCCCCATTTTGTTTATTTGCGAACATTTCAAGACACCGCGAGTGTTCTTAGAACACATTCAACTTGCCATCGAACAATACGGACAACACCTTCAGGACACCCCCTACAAACATTCCAGGACATCGCAAGTGTTCTTAGAACGCATTCAACTTCACAGAGAACAATACGGACAGTGTCCTCAGGACACCCCCATTTTGTTTATTTGCGAAAATTTCAGGACACTGAGAGTGTTCTTAGAATTGTCTTCAGAACACCACCATCTTGTTTATTTGCCAACATTTCAGGACCCCGCGAATGTTCTTAGAAAACATTCAACTTGACAGAGAGCAATACGGACACCATCCTCAGGACACCCCCATTTTGTTTATTTGCGAACATTTCAGGACCCTGCGAGTGTTCTTAGAACACATTCAACTTGCCAGCCACAATCCCCCATTCATATTTACGAACATTTCAGGACACATCGAGTGTTCGACAACGTCTTCAGAACACCCCCATTTTGTGTAATTGCAAACATTTCAGGACACCGCAAGTGTTCTTAGAACACATTCAACTTGACAGAGAACAATACGGACAGCGTCCTCAGGACACCCCCATTTTGTTTATTTGCAAACATTTCAGGACACAGCGAGTGCTCTTAGAAACCTCTTCAGAACACCACCATCTTGTTTATTTGCGAACATTTCAGGACACCGTGAGTGTTCTTAGAACACATTCAACTTGACAGAGAACAATACGGACAGCGTCCTCAGGACACCCCCATTTTGTTTATTTGCGAACATTTCAGGACACCGCAAGTGTTCTTAGAACACATTCAACTTGACAGAGAACAATACTGACAGCGTCCTCAGGACACCCCCTACGAACATTCCCCGGACACGCCGCGTGTTCTTAGAAACGTGTTTAGAACACCCCCATTTTGTTTATTTGCAAACATTTCAGGACACCACGAATGTTCTTAGAACACATTCAACTTGTCAGCCACAACCCCCCATTCATATTTGCGAACATTTCAGGACACAGTGAGTGTTCGACAACGTCTTCAGAACACCCCCATTTTGTGTATTTATGAACATTTCAGGACACCGTGAGTGTTCTTAGAACACATTCAACTTGACAGAGAACAATACGGACAGCGTCCTCAGGACACCCCCTACGAACATTCCCCGGACACCGCGAGAGTTCTTAGAACACATTCAACTTGACAGAGAACAATACAGACAGAGTCCTCAGGACACCCCCATTTTGTTTATTTGCGAACATTTCAGGACACCGCAAGTGTTCTTAGATGACATTCAACTTGCCAGCGAACAATACGGACTACGCCTTCAGGACACCCCCTTCGAACATTCCAGGACACCGCAAGTGTTCTTAGAAATGTCTTCAGAACACCCCCATTTTGTTTATTTATGAACATTTCAGGACACCGCGAGTGTTCTTAGAAACGTCTTCAGAACACCCACATTTTGTTTATTTGCGAACATTTCAGGACACTGCGAGCGTTCTTAGAACACATTGAACGTGACAGAGAACACTACGGACAGCGTCCTCAGAACACCCCCATTTTGTTTATTTGCGAACATTTCAGGACACAACAAGTGTTCTTAGAACACATTCAACTTGACAGAGAACAATACGAACAGCATCTTCAGGACACCCCCTACGAACATTTCAGAACAACAAGAGAGTTCTTAGAACACATTCAACTTGACAGAGAACAATATGGACAGCATCCTCAGGACACCCCCATTTCGTTTATTTGCGAAGATTTCAGGACACTGAGAGTGTTCTTAGAAGCGTCTTCAGAACACCACCATCATGTTTATTTGCCAACATTTCAGGGCACCGCAAATGTTCTTAGAACACATTCAACTTGACAGAGAACAATATGGACAGCGTCCTCAGGACACCCCCATTTTGTTTATTTGTAAACATTTCAAGACACCGCGAGTGTTCTTAGAACACATTCAACTTGCCAGCGAACAATACGGACGACACCTTCAGGACACCACCTACAAACATTCCAGGACACCGCAAGTGTTCTTAGAACGCATTCAACTTCACAGAGAACAATACGGACAGTGTCCTCAGGACACCCCCATTTTGTTTATTTGCGAAAATTTCAGGACACTGAGAGTGTTCTTAGAATTGTCTTCAGAACACCACCATCTTGTTTATTTGCCAACATTTCAGGACACCGCGAGTGTTCTTAGAAAACATTCAACTTGACAGAGAGCAATACGGACACCATCCTCAGGACACCCCCATTTTGTTTATTTGCGAACATTTCAGGACCCTGCGAGTGTTCTTAGAACACATTCAACTTGCCAGCCACAATCCCCCATTCATATTTACGAACATTTCAGGACACAGCGAGTGTTCGACAACGTCTTCAGAACACCCCCATTTTGTGTAATTGCAAACATTTCAGGACACCGCAAGTGTTCTTAGAACACATTCAACTTGACAGAGAACAATACGGACAGCGTCCTCAGGACACCCCCATTTTGTTTATTTGCAAACATTTCAGGACACAGCGAGTGCTCTTAGAAACGTCTTCAGAACACCACCATCTTGTTTATTTGCGAACATTTCAGGACACCGTGAGTGTTCTTAGAACACATTCAACTTGACAGAGAACAATACGGACAGCGTCCTCAGGACACCCCCATTTTGTTTATTTGCGAACATTTCAGGACACCGCAAGTGTTCTTAGAACACATTCAACTTGACAGAGAACAATACTGACAGCGTCCTCAGTGCACCCCCTACGAACATTCCCCGGACACGCCGCGTGTTCTTAGAAACGTGTTTAGAACACCCCCATTTTGTTTATTTGCAAACATTTCAGGACACCACGAGTGTTCTTAGAACACATTCAACTTGTCAGCCACAACCCCCCATTCATATTTGCGAACATTTCAGGACACAGTGAGTGTTCGACAACGTCTTCAGAACACCCCCATTTTGTGTATTTATGAACATTTCAGGACACCGTGAGTGTTCTTAGAACACATTCAACTTGACAGAGAACAATACGGACAGCGTCCTCAGGACACCCCCTACGAACATTCCCCGGACACCGCGAGAGTTCTTAGAACACATTCAACTTGACAGAGAACAATACAGACAGAGTCCTCAGGACACCCCCATTTTGTTTATTTGCGAACATTTCAGGACACCGCAAGTGTTCTTAGATGACATTCAACTTGCCAGCGAACAATACGGACTACGCCTTCTGGACATCCCCTTCGAACATTCCAGGACACCGCAAGTGTTCTTAGAAATGTCTTCAGAACACCCCCATTTTGTTTATTTGCGAACATTTCAAGACCCAGCGAGTGTTCTTAGAACACATTCAACTTGCCAGCCACAAAACCCCATTCATATTTGCGAACATTTCAGGACACAGCGAGTGTTCGACAACGTCTTCAGAACACCCCCATTTTGTGTATTTGCGAGCATTTCAGGACACCGCGAGTGTTCTTAGAACACATTCAACTTGACAGAGAACAATACGGACAGTGTCCTCAGGACACCCCCTACGAACATTCCCCGCTCACCGCGAGTGTTCTTAGGAACTTCTTTAGAACACCCCCATTTTGTTTATTTTCAAACATTTCAGGACACCGCAAGTGTTCTTAGAACACATTCAACTTGCCAGCCACAACCCCCCATTCATGTTTGCGAACATTTCAGGACACAGCGAGTGTTCGACAACGTCTTCAGAACACCCCCATTTTGCGTATTTGCGAACATTTCAGGACACCGCGAGTGTTCTTAGAACACATTTATCTTGACAGAGAACAATACGGACAGCGTCCTCAGGACAACCCCTATGAACATTCCCCGGACACCGAAAAGTGTTCTAAGAAACGTCTTTTGAACACCCCCATTTTGTTTATTTATGAACATTTCAGGACACAGCGAGTGTTCTTAGAATACATTAAACGTGACAGCGAAGAATAAGGACAGCGTACACAGAACACCCCCATCTTGTTTATTTGTGAACAGTTCAGGACACCGCGAGTGTTCTTAGAACACATTCAACTTGACAGAGAACAATACGGACAGCATCCTCAGGACCCAGCATTTTGTTTATTTGCGAACATTTCAGGACACCGCGAGTGTTCTTAGAAAACATTCAACTTGACAGAGAGCAATACGGACACTGTCCTCAGGACACCCCATTTTGTTTATTTGCGAACATTTCAGGACCCTGAGAGTGTTCTTAGAACACATTCAACTTGCCAGCCACAATCCCCCATTCATATTTGCGAACATTTCAGGACACAGCGAGTGTTCGACAACGTCTTCAGAACACCCCCATTTTGTGTAATTGCAAACATTTCAGGACACCGCGAGTGTTCTTAGAACACATTCAACGTGACAGAGAACAATACAGACAGCGTCCTCAGAACACCCCCAGTTTGTTTATTTGTGAACATTTCAGGACACCGCGAGTGTTCTTAGAAGTGTCTTCAGAACACAACCATCTTGTTTATTTGTGAACATTTCAGGACACCGCAAGTGTTCTTAGAAGCGTCTTCAGAACACAACCATCTTGTTTATTTGTGAACATTTCAGGACACCGCGAGTGTTCTAAGAACACATTCAACTTGACAGAGAAAAATACGAACAACATCTTCAGGACACCCCCTACGAACATTTCAGAACAACACGAGAGTTCTTAGAACACATTCAACTTGACAGAGAACAACACGGACAGCGTCCTCAGGACACCCCCATTTTGTTTATTTGCGAACATTTCAGGACACTGCGAGTGTTCTTAGAACACATTCAACTTGCCAGCGAACAATACAGACTACACCATCAGGACACCCCCTACAAGCATTCCGGGACACTGCGCGTGTTCTTAGAAACGTCTTCAGAACACCCCCATTTTGTTTATTTGCAAACATTTCAGGGCACCGCGAGTGTTCTTAGAACGCATTCAACTTGACAGAGAACAATACGGACAGCTTCCTCTGGACACCCCCATTTTGTTTATTTGCAAACATTTCAGGACACTGAATGTGTTCTTAGAAGCGTCTTCAGAACACCACCATCTTGTTTATTTGCGAACATTTCAGGACCCCGCGAGTGTTCTTAGAACACATTCAACTTGACAGAGAACAATACAGACAGCGTCCTCAGGACACCCCCATTTTGTTTTTTTCCGAACATTTCAGGACACCGCGAGTGTTCTTAGAACAAATTCAACTTGCCAGCCACAACCCCCCATTCATATTTGCAAACATTTCAGGACACAGCCAGTGTTCAAAAACGTCTTCAGAACACCCCCGTTTTGTATATTTGTGAACATTTCAGGACACCGCGAGTGTTCTTAGAACACATTGAACTTGACAGAGAGCAATACGGACACCGTCCTCAGGACACCCCCATTTTGTTAATTTGCGAACATTTCAGGACCATGCGTGTGTTCTTAGAACATATTCAACTTGCCAGCCACAATCCCCCATTCATATTTGCGAACATTTCAGGACACAGCGAGTGTTCGGCAACGTCTTCAGAACACCCCCATTTTGTGTAATTGCAAAGATTTCAGGACACCGCAAATGTTCTTAGAACACATTCAACTTGACAGAGAACAATACGGACAGCGTCCACACGACACCCCCTACGAACATTCCCCGGACACGCCGAGTGTTCTTAGAAACGTGTTTAGAACACCCCCATTTTGTTTATTTGCAAACATTTCAGGACACCACGAGTGTTCTTAGAACACATTCAACTTGTCAGCCACAACCCCCCATTCATATTTGCGAACATTTCAGGACACAGTGAGTGTTCGACAACGTCTTCAGAACACCCCCATTTTGTGTATTTGTGAACATTTCAGGACACCGCAAGTGTTCTTAGAACACATTCAACTTGACAGAGAACAATACGGACAGCGTCCTCAGGATACCCCCTAGGAACATTCCCCGGACACCGCGAGAGTTCTTAGAACACATTCAACTTTACAGAGAACAATACAGACAGAGTCCGCAGGACACCCCCATTTTGTTTATTTGCAAACATTTCAGGACACCGCAAGTGTTCTTAGATGACATTCAACTTGCCAGCGAACAATACGGACTACGCCTTCAGGACACCCCCTTCGAACATTCCAGGACACCGCAAGTGTTCTTAGAAATGTCTTCAGAACACCCCCATTTTGTTTATTTGCGAACATTTCAAGACCCAGCGAGTGTTCTTAGAACACATTCAACTTGCCAGCCACAACCCCCCATTCATATTTGCGAACATTTCAGGACACAGCGAGTGTTCGACAACGTCTTCAGAACACCCCCATTTTGTGTATTTGTGAGCATTTCAGGACACCGCAAGTGTTCTTAGAACACATTCAACTTGACAGAGAACAATACGGACAGCGTCCTCCGGACACCCGCTACAAACATTCCCCGCTCACCGCGAGTGTTCTTAGGAACTTCTTTAGAACACCCCCATTTTGTTTATTTGCAAACATTTCAGGACACCGCAAGTGTTCTTAGAACACATTCAACTTGCCAGCCACAACCCCCCATTCATGTTTGCGAACATTTCAGGACACAGCGAGTGTTCGACAACGTCTTCAGAACACCCCCATTTTGCGTATTTGCGAACATTTCAGGACACTGCGAGTGTTCTTAGAACACATTTAACTTGACAGAGAACAATACGGACAGCTTCTTCAGGACAACCCATATGAACATTCCCCGGACACCGAAAAGTGTTCTTAGAAACGTTTTCAGAACACCCACATTTTGTTTATTTATGAACATTTCAGGACACCGCGAGTGTTCTTAGAAACGTCTTCAGAACACCCACATTTTGTTTATTTGCGAACATTTCAGGACACTGCGAGTGTTCTTAGAACACATTGAACGTGACAGAGAACACTACGGACAGCGTCCTCAGAACACCCCCATTTTGTTTATTTGCGAACATTTCAGGACACCGCGAGTGTTCTTAGATGCGTATTCAGAACACCACCATCTTGTTTATTTGCGAAGATTTCAGGACACCACAAGTGTTCTTAGAACACATTCAACTTGACAGAGAACAATACGAACAGCATCTTCAGGACACCCCCTACGAACATTTCAGAACAACACGAGAGTTCTTAGAACACATTCAACTTGACAGAGAACAATATGGACAGCATCCTCAGGACACCCCCATTTTGTTTATTTGCGAAGATTTCAGGACACTGAGAGTGTTCTTAGAAGCGTCTTCAGAACACCACCATCATGTTTATTTGCCAACATTTCAGGGCACCGCAAATGTCCTTAGAACACATTCAACTTGACAGAGAACAATATGGACAGCGTCCTCAGAACACCCCCATTTTGTTTATTTGCGAACATTTCAAGACACCGCGAGTGTTCTTAGAACACATTCAACTTGCCATCGAACAATACGGACAACACCTTCAGGACACCCCCTACAAACATTCCAGGACATCGCAAGTGTTCTTAGAACGCATTCAACTTCACAGAGAACAATACGGACAGTGTCCTCAGGACACCCCCATTTTGTTTATTTGCGAAAATTTCAGGACACTGAGAGTGTTCTTAGAATTGTCTTCAGAACACCACCATCTTGTTTATTTGCCAACATTTCAGGACCCCGCGAATGTTCTTAGAAAACATTCAACTTGACAGAGAGCAATACGGACACCATCCTCAGGACACCCCCATTTTGTTTATTTGCGAACATTTCAGGACCCTGCGAGTGTTCTTAGAACACATTCAACTTGCCAGCCACAATCCCCCATTCATATTTACGAACATTTCAGGACACATCGAGTGTTCGACAACGTCTTCAGAACACCCCCATTTTGTGTAATTGCAAACATTTCAGGACACCGCAAGTGTTCTTAGAACACATTCAACTTGACAGAGAACAATACGGACAGCGTCCTCAGGACACCCCCATTTTGTTTATTTGCAAACATTTCAGGACACAGCGAGTGCTCTTAGAAACCTCTTCAGAACACCACCATCTTGTTTATTTGCGAACATTTCAGGACACCGTGAGTGTTCTTAGAACACATTCAACTTGACAGAGAACAATACGGACAGCGTCCTCAGGACACCCCCATTTTGTTTATTTGCGAACATTTCAGGACACCGCAAGTGTTCTTAGAACACATTCAACTTGACAGAGAACAATACTGACAGCGTCCTCAGGACACCCCCTACGAACATTCCCCGGACACGCCGCGTGTTCTTAGAAACGTGTTTAGAACACCCCCATTTTGTTTATTTGCAAACATTTCAGGACACCACGAATGTTCTTAGAACACATTCAACTTGTCAGCCACAACCCCCCATTCATATTTGCGAACATTTCAGGACACAGTGAGTGTTCGACAACGTCTTCAGAACACCCCCATTTTGTGTATTTATGAACATTTCAGGACACCGTGAGTGTTCTTAGAACACATTCAACTTGACAGAGAACAATACGGACAGCGTCCTCAGGACACCCCCTACGAACATTCCCCGGACACCGCGAGAGTTCTTAGAACACATTCAACTTGACAGAGAACAATACAGACAGAGTCCTCAGGACACCCCCATTTTGTTTATTTGCGAACATTTCAGGACACCGCAAGTGTTCTTAGATGACATTCAACTTGCCAGCGAACAATACGGACTACGCCTTCAGGACACCCCCTTCGAACATTCCAGGACACCGCAAGTGTTCTTAGAAATGTCTTCAGAACACCCCCATTTTGTTTATTTATGAACATTTCAGGACACCGCGAGTGTTCTTAGAAACGTCTTCAGAACACCCACATTTTGTTTATTTGCGAACATTTCAGGACACTGCGAGCGTTCTTAGAACACATTGAACGTGACAGAGAACACTACGGACAGCGTCCTCAGAACACCCCCATTTTGTTTATTTGCGAACATTTCAGGACACAACAAGTGTTCTTAGAACACATTCAACTTGACAGAGAACAATACGAACAGCATCTTCAGGACACCCCCTACGAACATTTCAGAACAACAAGAGAGTTCTTAGAACACATTCAACTTGACAGAGAACAATATGGACAGCATCCTCAGGACACCCCCATTTCGTTTATTTGCGAAGATTTCAGGACACTGAGAGTGTTCTTAGAAGCGTCTTCAGAACACCACCATCATGTTTATTTGCCAACATTTCAGGGCACCGCAAATGTTCTTAGAACACATTCAACTTGACAGAGAACAATATGGACAGCGTCCTCAGGACACCCCCATTTTGTTTATTTGTAAACATTTCAAGACACCGCGAGTGTTCTTAGAACACATTCAACTTGCCAGCGAACAATACGGACGACACCTTCAGGACACCACCTACAAACATTCCAGGACACCGCAAGTGTTCTTAGAACGCATTCAACTTCACAGAGAACAATACGGACAGTGTCCTCAGGACACCCCCATTTTGTTTATTTGCGAAAATTTCAGGACACTGAGAGTGTTCTTAGAATTGTCTTCAGAACACCACCATCTTGTTTATTTGCCAACATTTCAGGACACCGCGAGTGTTCTTAGAAAACATTCAACTTGACAGAGAGCAATACGGACACCATCCTCAGGACACCCCCATTTTGTTTATTTGCGAACATTTCAGGACCCTGCGAGTGTTCTTAGAACACATTCAACTTGCCAGCCACAATCCCCCATTCATATTTACGAACATTTCAGGACACAGCGAGTGTTCGACAACGTCTTCAGAACACCCCCATTTTGTGTAATTGCAAACATTTCAGGACACCGCAAGTGTTCTTAGAACACATTCAACTTGACAGAGAACAATACGGACAGCGTCCTCAGGACACCCCCATTTTGTTTATTTGCAAACATTTCAGGACACAGCGAGTGCTCTTAGAAACGTCTTCAGAACACCACCATCTTGTTTATTTGCGAACATTTCAGGACACCGTGAGTGTTCTTAGAACACATTCAACTTGACAGAGAACAATACGGACAGCGTCCTCAGGACACCCCCATTTTGTTTATTTGCGAACATTTCAGGACACCGCAAGTGTTCTTAGAACACATTCAACTTGACAGAGAACAATACTGACAGCGTCCTCAGTGCACCCCCTACGAACATTCCCCGGACACGCCGCGTGTTCTTAGAAACGTGTTTAGAACACCCCCATTTTGTTTATTTGCAAACATTTCAGGACACCACGAGTGTTCTTAGAACACATTCAACTTGTCAGCCACAACCCCCCATTCATATTTGCGAACATTTCAGGACACAGTGAGTGTTCGACAACGTCTTCAGAACACCCCCATTTTGTGTATTTATGAACATTTCAGGACACCGTGAGTGTTCTTAGAACACATTCAACTTGACAGAGAACAATACGGACAGCGTCCTCAGGACACCCCCTACGAACATTCCCCGGACACCGCGAGAGTTCTTAGAACACATTCAACTTGACAGAGAACAATACAGACAGAGTCCTCAGGACACCCCCATTTTGTTTATTTGCGAACATTTCAGGACACCGCAAGTGTTCTTAGATGACATTCAACTTGCCAGCGAACAATACGGACTACGCCTTCTGGACATCCCCTTCGAACATTCCAGGACACCGCAAGTGTTCTTAGAAATGTCTTCAGAACACCCCCATTTTGTTTATTTGCGAACATTTCAAGACCCAGCGAGTGTTCTTAGAACACATTCAACTTGCCAGCCACAAAACCCCATTCATATTTGCGAACATTTCAGGACACAGCGAGTGTTCGACAACGTCTTCAGAACACCCCCATTTTGTGTATTTGCGAGCATTTCAGGACACCGCGAGTGTTCTTAGAACACATTCAACTTGACAGAGAACAATACGGACAGTGTCCTCAGGACACCCCCTACGAACATTCCCCGCTCACCGCGAGTGTTCTTAGGAACTTCTTTAGAACACCCCCATTTTGTTTATTTTCAAACATTTCAGGACACCGCAAGTGTTCTTAGAACACATTCAACTTGCCAGCCACAACCCCCCATTCATGTTTGCGAACATTTCAGGACACAGCGAGTGTTCGACAACGTCTTCAGAACACCCCCATTTTGCGTATTTGCGAACATTTCAGGACACCGCGAGTGTTCTTAGAACACATTTATCTTGACAGAGAACAATACGGACAGCGTCCTCAGGACAACCCCTATGAACATTCCCCGGACACCGAAAAGTGTTCTAAGAAACGTCTTTTGAACACCCCCATTTTGTTTATTTATGAACATTTCAGGACACAGCGAGTGTTCTTAGAATACATTAAACGTGACAGCGAAGAATAAGGACAGCGTACACAGAACACCCCCATCTTGTTTATTTGTGAACAGTTCAGGACACCGCGAGTGTTCTTAGAACACATTCAACTTGACAGAGAACAATACGGACAGCATCCTCAGGACCCAGCATTTTGTTTATTTGCGAACATTTCAGGACACCGCGAGTGTTCTTAGAAAACATTCAACTTGACAGAGAGCAATACGGACACTGTCCTCAGGACACCCCATTTTGTTTATTTGCGAACATTTCAGGACCCTGAGAGTGTTCTTAGAACACATTCAACTTGCCAGCCACAATCCCCCATTCATATTTGCGAACATTTCAGGACACAGCGAGTGTTCGACAACGTCTTCAGAACACCCCCATTTTGTGTAATTGCAAACATTTCAGGACACCGCGAGTGTTCTTAGAACACATTCAACGTGACAGAGAACAATACAGACAGCGTCCTCAGAACACCCCCAGTTTGTTTATTTGTGAACATTTCAGGACACCGCGAGTGTTCTTAGAAGCGTCTTCAGAACACAACCATCTTGTTTATTTGTGAACATTTCAGGACACCGCAAGTGTTCTTAGAAGCGTCTTCAGAACACAACCATCTTGTTTATTTGTGAACATTTCAGGACACCGCGAGTGTTCTAAGAACACATTCAACTTGACAGAGAAAAATACGAACAACATCTTCAGGACACCCCCTACGAACATTTCAGAACAACACGAGAGTTCTTAGAACACATTCAACTTGACAGAGAACAACACGGACAGCGTCCTCAGGACACCCCCATTTTGTTTATTTGCGAACATTTCAGGACACTGCGAGTGTTCTTAGAACACATTCAACTTGCCAGCGAACAATACAGACTACACCATCAGGACACCCCCTACAAGCATTCCGGGACACTGCGCGTGTTCTTAGAAACGTCTTCAGAACACCCCCATTTTGTTTATTTGCAAACATTTCAGGGCACCGCGAGTGTTCTTAGAACGCATTCAACTTGACAGAGAACAATACGGACAGCTTCCTCTGGACACCCCCATTTTGTTTATTTGCAAACATTTCAGGACACTGAATGTGTTCTTAGAAGCGTCTTCAGAACACCACCATCTTGTTTATTTGCGAACATTTCAGGACCCCGCGAGTGTTCTTAGAACACATTCAACTTGACAGAGAACAATACAGACAGCGTCCTCAGGACACCCCCATTTTGTTTTTTTCCGAACATTTCAGGACACCGCGAGTGTTCTTAGAACAAATTCAACTTGCCAGCCACAACCCCCCATTCATATTTGCAAACATTTCAGGACACAGCCAGTGTTCAAAAACGTCTTCAGAACACCCCCGTTTTGTATATTTGTGAACATTTCAGGACACCGCGAGTGTTCTTAGAACACATTGAACTTGACAGAGAGCAATACGGACACCGTCCTCAGGACACCCCCATTTTGTTAATTTGCGAACATTTCAGGACCATGCGTGTGTTCTTAGAACATATTCAACTTGCCAGCCACAATCCCCCATTCATATTTGCGAACATTTCAGGACACAGCGAGTGTTCGGCAACGTCTTCAGAACACCCCCATTTTGTGTAATTGCAAAGATTTCAGGACACCGCAAATGTTCTTAGAACACATTCAACTTGACAGAGAACAATACGGACAGCGTCCACACGACACCCCCTACGAACATTCCCCGGACACGCCGAGTGTTCTTAGAAACGTGTTTAGAACACCCCCATTTTGTTTATTTGCAAACATTTCAGGACACCACGAGTGTTCTTAGAACACATTCAACTTGTCAGCCACAACCCCCCATTCATATTTGCGAACATTTCAGGACACAGTGAGTGTTCGACAACGTCTTCAGAACACCCCCATTTTGTGTATTTGTGAACATTTCAGGACACCGCAAGTGTTCTTAGAACACATTCAACTTGACAGAGAACAATACGGACAGCGTCCTCAGGATACCCCCTAGGAACATTCCCCGGACACCGCGAGAGTTCTTAGAACACATTCAACTTTACAGAGAACAATACAGACAGAGTCCGCAGGACACCCCCATTTTGTTTATTTGCAAACATTTCAGGACACCGCAAGTGTTCTTAGATGACATTCAACTTGCCAGCGAACAATACGGACTACGCCTTCAGGACACCCCCTTCGAACATTCCAGGACACCGCAAGTGTTCTTAGAAATGTCTTCAGAACACCCCCATTTTGTTTATTTGCGAACATTTCAAGACCCAGCGAGTGTTCTTAGAACACATTCAACTTGCCAGCCACAACCCCCCATTCATATTTGCGAACATTTCAGGACACAGCGAGTGTTCGACAACGTCTTCAGAACACCCCCATTTTGTGTATTTGTGAGCATTTCAGGACACCGCAAGTGTTCTTAGAACACATTCAACTTGACAGAGAACAATACGGACAGCGTCCTCCGGACACCCGCTACAAACATTCCCCGCTCACCGCGAGTGTTCTTAGGAACTTCTTTAGAACACCCCCATTTTGTTTATTTGCAAACATTTCAGGACACCGCAAGTGTTCTTAGAACACATTCAACTTGCCAGCCACAACCCCCCATTCATGTTTGCGCACTTTTCAGGACACAGCGAGTGTTCGACAACGTCTTCAGAACACCCCCATTTTGCGTATTTGCGAACATTTCAGGACACTGCGAGTGTTCTTAGAACACATTTAACTTGACAGAGAACAATACGGACAGCTTCCTTAGGACAACCCATATGAACATTCCCCGGACACCGAAAAGTGTTCTTAGAAACGTTTTCAGAACACCCACATTTTGTTTATTTATGAACATTTCAGGACACCGCGAGTGTTCTTAGAAACGTCTTCAGAACACCCACATTTTGTTTATTTGCGAACATTTCAGGACACTGCGAGTGTTCTTAGAACACATTGAACGTGACAGAGAACACTACGGACAGCGTCCTCAGAACACCCCCATTTTGTTTATTTGCGAACATTTCAGGACACCGCGAGTGTTCTTAGATGCGTATTCAGAACACCACCATCTTGTTTATTTGCGAAGATTTCAGGACACCACAAGTGTTCTTAGAACACATTCAACTTGACAGAGAACAATACGAACAGCATCTTCAGGACACCCCCTACGAACATTTCAGAACAACACGAGAGTTCTTAGAACACATTCAACTTGACAGAGAACAATATGGACAGCATCCTCAGGACACCCCCATTTTGTTTATTTGCGAAGATTTCAGGACACTGAGAGTGTTCTTAGAAGCGTCTTCAGAACACCACCATCATGTTTATTTGCCAACATTTCAGGGCACCGCAAATGTCCTTAGAACACATTCAACTTGACAGAGAACAATATGGACAGCGTCCTCAGAACACCCCCATTTTGTTTATTTGCGAACATTTCAAGACACCGCGAGTGTTCTTAGAACACATTCAACTTGCCATCGAACAATACGGACGACACCTTCAGGACACCCCCTACAAACATTCCAGGACATCGCAAGTGTTCTTAGAACGCATTCAACTTCACAGAGAACAATACGGACAGTGTCCTCAGGACACCCCCATTTTGTTTATTTGCGAAAATTTCAAGACACTGAGAGTGTTCTTAGAATTGTCTTCAGAACACCACCATCTTGTTTATTTGCCAACATTTCAGGACACCGCGAGTGTTCTTAGAAAACATTCAACTTGACAGAGAGCAATACGGACACCATCCTCAGGACACCCCCATTTTGTTTATTTGCGAACATTTCAGGACCCTGCGAGTGTTCTTAGAACACATTCAACTTGCCAGCCACAATCCCCCATTCATATTTACGAACATTTCAGGACACAGCGAGTGTTCGACAACGTCTTCAGAACACCCCCATTTTGTGTAATTGCAAACATTTCAGGACACCGCAAGTGTTCTTAGAACACATTCAACTTGACAGAGAACAATACGGACAGCGTCCTCAGGACACCCCCATTTTGTTTATTTGCAAACATTTCAGGACACAGCGAGTGCTCTTAGAAACGTCTTCAGAACACCACCATCTTGTTTATTTGCGAACATTTCAGGACACCGTGAGTGTTCTTAGAACACATTCAACTTGACAGAGAACAATACGGACAGCGTCCTCAGGACACCCCCATTTTGTTTATTTGCGAACATTTCAGGACACCGCAAGTGTTCTTAGAACACATTCAACTTGACAGAGAACAATACTGACAGCGTCCTCAGTGCACCCCCTACGAACATTCCCCGGACACGCCGCGTGTTCTTAGAAACGTGTTTAGAACACCCCCATTTTGTTTATTTGCAAACATTTCAGGACACCACGAGTGTTCTTAGAACACATTCAACTTGTCAGCCACAACCCCCCATTCATATTTGCGAACATTTCAGGACACAGTGAGTGTTCGACAACGTCTTCAGAACACCCCCATTTTGTGTATTTATGAACATTTCAGGACACCGCGAGTGTTCTTAGAACACATTCAACTTGACAGAGAACAATACGGACAGTGTCCTCATGACACCCCCTACAAACATTCCCTGGACACCACAAGTGTTCTTAGAAACGTCTTCAGAACACCCACATTTTGTTTATTTGTGAACATTTCAGGACACTGCGAGCGTTCATAGAACACATTGAACGTGACAGAGAACACTACGGACAGTGTCCTAAGAACACCCCCATTTTGTTTATTTGCGAACATTTCAGGACATCGCGAGTGTTCTTAGACGCGTCTTCAGAACACCACCATCTTCTTTATTTGCGAACATTTCAGGACACCGCAAGTGTTCTTAGAACACATTCAACTTGACAGAGAACAATACGAACAGCATCTTCAGGACACCCCCTACGAACATTTCAGAACAACAAGAGAGTTCTTAGAACACATTCAACTTGACAGAGAACAATATGGACAGCATCCTCAGGACACCCCCATTTTGTTTATTTGCGAACATTTCAGGACACTGAGAGTGTTCTTAGAACACATAAAACTTGCCAGCGAACAATACGGACGACACCTTCAGGACACCCCCTACAAACATTCCAGGACACCGCAAGTGTTCTTAGAATGCATTCAACTTCACAGAGAACAATACCGACAGTGTCCTCAGGACACCCCCATCTTGTTTATTTGCGAACATTTCAGGACACTGAGAGTGTTCTTAGAAGCGTCTTCAGAACACCACCATCTTGTTTATTTGCGAACATTTCAGGACACCGCGAGTGTTCTTAGAAAAAATTCAACTTGACAGACAGCAATACGGACACCATCCTCAGGACACCCCCATTTTATTATTTGCAAACATTTCAGGACCCTGCGAGTGTTCTTAGAACACATTCAACTTGCCAGCCACAATCCCCCATTCATATTTACGAACATTTCAGGACACAGCGAGTGTTCGACAACGTCTTCAGAACACCCCCATTTTGTGTAATTGCAAACATTTCAGGACACCGCAAATGTTCTTAGAACACATTCAACTTGACAGAGATCAATACGGACAGCATCCTCAGAACACCCCCTACGAACATTCCCCGGACACCGCGAGTGTTCTTAGAAATGTCTTCAGAACACACCCATTTTGTTTATTAGCGAACATTTCAGGACACCGCGAGTGTTCTTAGAGCACATTCAACGTGACAGAGAACAATACAGACAGCGTCCTCACAACACCCCCAGTTTGTTTATTTGTGAACATTTCAGGACACCGCGAGTGTTTTTAGAAGCGTCTTCAGAACACCACCATCTTGTTTATTTGTGAACATTTCAGGACACCACGGGTGTTCTAAGAACACATTCAACTTGACAGTGAAAAATACGAACAGCATCTTCAGGACAACCCCTACGAACATTTCAGAACAACACGAGAGTTCTTAGAACACATTCAACTTCACAGAGAACAACAGGGACAGCGTCCTCAGGACACCCCCATTTTGTTTATTTGCGAACATTTCAGGACACTACGAGTGATCTTAGAACACATTCAACTTGCCAGCGAACAATACGGACTACACCATCAGGACACCCCCTATAAGCATTCCAGGACACTGCGCGTGTTCTTAGAAACGTCTTCAGAACACCCTCATTTTGTTTATTTGCGAACATTTCAGGGCACCGCGAGTGTCTTTGGACACATTCAACTTGACAGAGAACAATACGTACAGCGTCCTCAGGACACCCCCATTTTGTTTATTTGCAAACATTTCAGGACACTGCGTGTGTTCTTAGAAGCGTCTTCAGAACACCACCATCTTGTTTATTTGCGAACATTTCAGGACACCGCGAGTGTTCTTAGAACACATTCAACTTGAAAGAGAACAATACGAACAGCATCTTCAGGACACCCCCTACGAACATTTCAGGACACCGCGAGTGTTCTTAGAACACATTCAACTTGACAGAGAACAATACGGACAGCGTTCTCAGGACTCCCCCATTGTGTTTATTTGCGCACATTTCAGGACACCACTAGTGTTCTTAGAACACATTCAACTTGTCAGCCACAACCCCCCATTCATATTTGCGAACATTTCAGGACACAGTGAGTGTTCGACAACGTCTTCAGAACACCCCCATTTTGCGTATTTGTGAACATTTCAGGACACCGCAAGTGTTCTTAGAACACATTCAACTTGACAGAGAACAATACAGACAGAGTCCTCAGGATACCCCCATTTTGTTTATTTGCGAACATTTCAGGACACTGCAAGTGTTCTTAGATGACATTCAACTTGCCAGCGAACAATACGGACTACGCCTTCAGGACACCCCCTACGAGCATTCCCCGGACACCGCGAGAGTTCTTAGAACACATTCAACTTGACAGAGAACAATACAGACAGAGTCCTCAGGACACCCCCATTTTGTTTATTTGCGAACATTTCAGGACACTGCAAGTGTTCTTAGATGACATTCAACTTGCCAGCGAACAATACGGACTACGCCTTCAGGACACCCCCTACGAGCATTCCTGGACACTGCGAGTGTTCTTAGAAACGTCTTCAGAACACCCCCATTTTGTTTATTTGCGAACATTTCAAGACACAGCGAGTGTTCTTAGAACACATTCAACTTGCCAGCCACAACCCCCCATTCATATTTGCGAAAATATCAGGACACAGCGAGTGTTCGACAACATCTTCAGAACACCCCCATTTTGTGTATTTGTGAACATTTCAGGACTCCGCGAGTGTTCTTAGAACACATTCAACTTGACAGAGAACAATACAGACAGCGTCCTCAGGACACCCCCTACAAACATTCCCCGGACACGCCGAGTGTTCTTAGAAACGTGTTTAGAACACCCCCATTTTGTTTATTTGCAAACATTTCAGGACACCACGAGTGTTCTTAGAACACATTCAACTTGTCAGCCACAACTCCCCATTCACATTTGCGAACATTTCAGGACACAGTGAGTGTTCGACAACGTCTTCAGAACACCCCCATTTTGCGTATTTGTGAACATTTCAGGACACCGCGAGTGTTCTTAGAACACATTCAACTTGACAGAGAACAATACAGACAGAGTCCTCAGGATACCCCCATTTTGTTTATTTGCGAACATTTCAGGACACTGCAAGTGTTCTTAGATGACATTCAACTTGCCAGCGAACAATACGGACTACGCCTTCAGGACACCCCCTATGAGCATTCCCCGGACACCGCGAGAGTTCTTAGAACACATTCAACTTGACAGAGAACAATACAGACAGAGTCCTCAGGACACCACCATTTTGTTTATTTGCGAACATTTCAGGACACTGCAAGTGTTCTTAGATGACATTCAACTTGCCAGCGAACAATACGGACTACGCCTTCAGGACACCCCCTACGAGCATTCCTGGACACCGCGAGTGTTCTTAGAAACGTCTTCAGAACACCCCCATTCTGTTTATTTGCGAACATTTCAAGACACAGCGAGTGTTCTTAGAACACATTCAACTTGCCAGCCACAACCCCCCATTCATATTTGCGAAAATATCAGGACACAGCGAGTGTTCGACAACATCTTCAGAACACCCCCATTTTGTGTATTTGTGAACATTTCAGGACTCCGCGAGTGTTCTTAGAACACATTCAACTTGACAGAGAACAATACAGACAGCGTCCTCAGGACACCCCCTACAAACATTCCCCGGACACGCCGAGTGTTCTTAGAAACGTGTTTAGAACACCCCCATTTTGTTTATTTGCAAACATTTCAGGACACCACGAGTGTTCTTAGAACACATTCAACTTGTCAGCCACAACTCCCCATTCACATTTGCGAACATTTCAGGACACAGTGAGTGTTCGACAACGTCTTCAGAACACCCCCATTTTGTGTATTTGTGAACATTTCAGGACACCACGAGTGTTCTTAGAACACATTCAACTTGACAGAGAACAATACGGACAGCGTCCTCAGGACACCCCCTACGAACAATCCCCGGACACCGCGAGAGTTCTTAGAACACATTCAACTTGACAGAGAACAATACAGACAGAGTCTTCAGAACACCCCCATTTTGTTTATTTGCGAACATTTCAAGACCCAGCGAGTGTTCTTAGAACACATTCAACTTGCCAGCCACAACCCCCCATTCATATTTGCGAACATTTCAGGACACAGCGAGTGTTCGACAACGTCTTCAGAACACCCCCATTTTGTGTATTTGTGAGCATTTCAGGACACCGCAAGTGTTCTTAGAACACATTCAACTTGACAGAGAACAATACGGACAGCGTCCTCCGGACACCCGCTACAAACATTCCCCGCTCACCGCGAGTGTTCTTAGGAACTTCTTTAGAACACCCCCATTTTGTTTATTTGCAAACATTTCAGGACACCGCAAGTGTTCTTAGAACACATTCAACTTGCCAGCCACAACCCCCCATTCATGTTTGCGAACATTTCAGGACACAGCGAGTGTTCGACAACGTCTTCAGAACACCCCCATTTTGCGTATTTGCGAACATTTCAGGACACTGCGAGTGTTCTTAGAACACATTTAACTTGACAGAGAACAATACGGACAGCTTCTTCAGGACAACCCATATGAACATTCCCCGGACACCGAAAAGTGTTCTTAGAAACGTTTTCAGAACACCCACATTTTGTTTATTTATGAACATTTCAGGACACCGCGAGTGTTCTTAGAAACGTCTTCAGAACACCCACATTTTGTTTATTTGCGAACATTTCAGGACACTGCGAGTGTTCTTAGAACACATTGAACGTGACAGAGAACACTACGGACAGCGTCCTCAGAACACCCCCATTTTGTTTATTTGCGAACATTTCAGGACACCGCGAGTGTTCTTAGATGCGTATTCAGAACACCACCATCTTGTTTATTTGCGAAGATTTCAGGACACCACAAGTGTTCTTAGAACACATTCAACTTGACAGAGAACAATACGAACAGCATCTTCAGGACACCCCCTACGAACATTTCAGAACAACACGAGAGTTCTTAGAACACATTCAACTTGACAGAGAACAATATGGACAGCATCCTCAGGACACCCCCATTTTGTTTATTTGCGAAGATTTCAGGACACTGAGAGTGTTCTTAGAAGCGTCTTCAGAACACCACCATCATGTTTATTTGCCAACATTTCAGGGCACCGCAAATGTCCTTAGAACACATTCAACTTGACAGAGAACAATATGGACAGCGTCCTCAGAACACCCCCATTTTGTTTATTTGCGAACATTTCAAGACACCGCGAGTGTTCTTAGAACACATTCAACTTGCCATCGAACAATACGGACAACACCTTCAGGACACCCCCTACAAACATTCCAGGACATCGCAAGTGTTCTTAGAACGCATTCAACTTCACAGAGAACAATACGGACAGTGTCCTCAGGACACCCCCATTTTGTTTATTTGCGAAAATTTCAGGACACTGAGAGTGTTCTTAGAATTGTCTTCAGAACACCACCATCTTGTTTATTTGCCAACATTTCAGGACCCCGCGAATGTTCTTAGAAAACATTCAACTTGACAGAGAGCAATACGGACACCATCCTCAGGACACCCCCATTTTGTTTATTTGCGAACATTTCAGGACCCTGCGAGTGTTCTTAGAACACATTCAACTTGCCAGCCACAATCCCCCATTCATATTTACGAACATTTCAGGACACATCGAGTGTTCGACAACGTCTTCAGAACACCCCCATTTTGTGTAATTGCAAACATTTCAGGACACCGCAAGTGTTCTTAGAACACATTCAACTTGACAGAGAACAATACGGACAGCGTCCTCAGGACACCCCCATTTTGTTTATTTGCAAACATTTCAGGACACAGCGAGTGCTCTTAGAAACCTCTTCAGAACACCACCATCTTGTTTATTTGCGAACATTTCAGGACACCGTGAGTGTTCTTAGAACACATTCAACTTGACAGAGAACAATACGGACAGCGTCCTCAGGACACCCCCATTTTGTTTATTTGCGAACATTTCAGGACACCGCAAGTGTTCTTAGAACACATTCAACTTGACAGAGAACAATACTGACAGCGTCCTCAGGACACCCCCTACGAACATTCCCCGGACACGCCGCGTGTTCTTAGAAACGTGTTTAGAACACCCCCATTTTGTTTATTTGCAAACATTTCAGGACACCACGAATGTTCTTAGAACACATTCAACTTGTCAGCCACAACCCCCCATTCATATTTGCGAACATTTCAGGACACAGTGAGTGTTCGACAACGTCTTCAGAACACCCCCATTTTGTGTATTTATGAACATTTCAGGACACCGTGAGTGTTCTTAGAACACATTCAACTTGACAGAGAACAATACGGACAGCGTCCTCAGGACACCCCCTACGAACATTCCCCGGACACCGCGAGAGTTCTTAGAACACATTCAACTTGACAGAGAACAATACAGACAGAGTCCTCAGGACACCCCCATTTTGTTTATTTGCGAACATTTCAGGACACCGCAAGTGTTCTTAGATGACATTCAACTTGCCAGCGAACAATACGGACTACGCCTTCAGGACACCCCCTTCGAACATTCCAGGACACCGCAAGTGTTCTTAGAAATGTCTTCAGAACACCCCCATTTTGTTTATTTATGAACATTTCAGGACACCGCGAGTGTTCTTAGAAACGTCTTCAGAACACCCACATTTTGTTTATTTGCGAACATTTCAGGACACTGCGAGCGTTCTTAGAACACATTGAACGTGACAGAGAACACTACGGACAGCGTCCTCAGAACACCCCCATTTTGTTTATTTGCGAACATTTCAGGACACAACAAGTGTTCTTAGAACACATTCAACTTGACAGAGAACAATACGAACAGCATCTTCAGGACACCCCCTACGAACATTTCAGAACAACAAGAGAGTTCTTAGAACACATTCAACTTGACAGAGAACAATATGGACAGCATCCTCAGGACACCCCCATTTCGTTTATTTGCGAAGATTTCAGGACACTGAGAGTGTTCTTAGAAGCGTCTTCAGAACACCACCATCATGTTTATTTGCCAACATTTCAGGGCACCGCAAATGTTCTTAGAACACATTCAACTTGACAGAGAACAATATGGACAGCGTCCTCAGGACACCCCCATTTTGTTTATTTGTAAACATTTCAAGACACCGCGAGTGTTCTTAGAACACATTCAACTTGCCAGCGAACAATACGGACGACACCTTCAGGACACCACCTACAAACATTCCAGGACACCGCAAGTGTTCTTAGAACGCATTCAACTTCACAGAGAACAATACGGACAGTGTCCTCAGGACACCCCCATTTTGTTTATTTGCGAAAATTTCAGGACACTGAGAGTGTTCTTAGAATTGTCTTCAGAACACCACCATCTTGTTTATTTGCCAACATTTCAGGACACCGCGAGTGTTCTTAGAAAACATTCAACTTGACAGAGAGCAATACGGACACCATCCTCAGGACACCCCCATTTTGTTTATTTGCGAACATTTCAGGACCCTGCGAGTGTTCTTAGAACACATTCAACTTGCCAGCCACAATCCCCCATTCATATTTACGAACATTTCAGGACACAGCGAGTGTTCGACAACGTCTTCAGAACACCCCCATTTTGTGTAATTGCAAACATTTCAGGACACCGCAAGTGTTCTTAGAACACATTCAACTTGACAGAGAACAATACGGACAGCGTCCTCAGGACACCCCCATTTTGTTTATTTGCAAACATTTCAGGACACAGCGAGTGCTCTTAGAAACGTCTTCAGAACACCACCATCTTGTTTATTTGCGAACATTTCAGGACACCGTGAGTGTTCTTAGAACACATTCAACTTGACAGAGAACAATACGGACAGCGTCCTCAGGACACCCCCATTTTGTTTATTTGCGAACATTTCAGGACACCGCAAGTGTTCTTAGAACACATTCAACTTGACAGAGAACAATACTGACAGCGTCCTCAGTGCACCCCCTACGAACATTCCCCGGACACGCCGCGTGTTCTTAGAAACGTGTTTAGAACACCCCCATTTTGTTTATTTGCAAACATTTCAGGACACCACGAGTGTTCTTAGAACACATTCAACTTGTCAGCCACAACCCCCCATTCATATTTGCGAACATTTCAGGACACAGTGAGTGTTCGACAACGTCTTCAGAACACCCCCATTTTGTGTATTTATGAACATTTCAGGACACCGTGAGTGTTCTTAGAACACATTCAACTTGACAGAGAACAATACGGACAGCGTCCTCAGGACACCCCCTACGAACATTCCCCGGACACCGCGAGAGTTCTTAGAACACATTCAACTTGACAGAGAACAATACAGACAGAGTCCTCAGGACACCCCCATTTTGTTTATTTGCGAACATTTCAGGACACCGCAAGTGTTCTTAGATGACATTCAACTTGCCAGCGAACAATACGGACTACGCCTTCTGGACATCCCCTTCGAACATTCCAGGACACCGCAAGTGTTCTTAGAAATGTCTTCAGAACACCCCCATTTTGTTTATTTGCGAACATTTCAAGACCCAGCGAGTGTTCTTAGAACACATTCAACTTGCCAGCCACAAAACCCCATTCATATTTGCGAACATTTCAGGACACAGCGAGTGTTCGACAACGTCTTCAGAACACCCCCATTTTGTGTATTTGCGAGCATTTCAGGACACCGCGAGTGTTCTTAGAACACATTCAACTTGACAGAGAACAATACGGACAGTGTCCTCAGGACACCCCCTACGAACATTCCCCGCTCACCGCGAGTGTTCTTAGGAACTTCTTTAGAACACCCCCATTTTGTTTATTTTCAAACATTTCAGGACACCGCAAGTGTTCTTAGAACACATTCAACTTGCCAGCCACAACCCCCCATTCATGTTTGCGAACATTTCAGGACACAGCGAGTGTTCGACAACGTCTTCAGAACACCCCCATTTTGCGTATTTGCGAACATTTCAGGACACCGCGAGTGTTCTTAGAACACATTTATCTTGACAGAGAACAATACGGACAGCGTCCTCAGGACAACCCCTATGAACATTCCCCGGACACCGAAAAGTGTTCTAAGAAACGTCTTTTGAACACCCCCATTTTGTTTATTTATGAACATTTCAGGACACAGCGAGTGTTCTTAGAATACATTAAACGTGACAGCGAAGAATAAGGACAGCGTACACAGAACACCCCCATCTTGTTTATTTGTGAACAGTTCAGGACACCGCGAGTGTTCTTAGAACACATTCAACTTGACAGAGAACAATACGGACAGCATCCTCAGGACCCAGCATTTTGTTTATTTGCGAACATTTCAGGACACCGCGAGTGTTCTTAGAAAACATTCAACTTGACAGAGAGCAATACGGACACTGTCCTCAGGACACCCCATTTTGTTTATTTGCGAACATTTCAGGACCCTGAGAGTGTTCTTAGAACACATTCAACTTGCCAGCCACAATCCCCCATTCATATTTGCGAACATTTCAGGACACAGCGAGTGTTCGACAACGTCTTCAGAACACCCCCATTTTGTGTAATTGCAAACATTTCAGGACACCGCGAGTGTTCTTAGAACACATTCAACGTGACAGAGAACAATACAGAGAGCGTCCTCAGAACACCCCCAGTTTGTTTATTTGTGAACATTTCAGGACACCGCGAGTGTTCTTAGAAGCGTCTTCAGAACACAACCATCTTGTTTATTTGTGAACATTTCAGGACACCGCAAGTGTTCTTAGAAGCGTCTTCAGAACACAACCATCTTGTTTATTTGTGAACATTTCAGGACACCGCGAGTGTTCTAAGAACACATTCAACTTGACAGAGAAAAATACGAACAACATCTTCAGGACACCCCCTACGAACATTTCAGAACAACACGAGAGTTCTTAGAACACATTCAACTTGACAGAGAACAACACGGACAGCGTCCTCAGGACACCCCCATTTTGTTTATTTGCGAACATTTCAGGACACTGCGAGTGTTCTTAGAACACATTCAACTTGCCAGCGAACAATACAGACTACACCATCAGGACACCCCCTACAAGCATTCCGGGACACTGCGCGTGTTCTTAGAAACGTCTTCAGAACACCCCCATTTTGTTTATTTGCAAACATTTCAGGGCACCGCGAGTGTTCTTAGAACGCATTCAACTTGACAGAGAACAATACGGACAGCTTCCTCTGGACACCCCCATTTTGTTTATTTGCAAACATTTCAGGACACTGAATGTGTTCTTAGAAGCGTCTTCAGAACACCACCATCTTGTTTATTTGCGAACATTTCAGGACCCCGCGAGTGTTCTTAGAACACATTCAACTTGACAGAGAACAATACAGACAGCGTCCTCAGGACACCCCCATTTTGTTTTTTTCCGAACATTTCAGGACACCGCGAGTGTTCTTAGAACAAATTCAACTTGCCAGCCACAACCCCCCATTCATATTTGCAAACATTTCAGGACACAGCCAGTGTTCAAAAACGTCTTCAGAACACCCCCGTTTTGTATATTTGTGAACATTTCAGGACACCGCGAGTGTTCTTAGAACACATTGAACTTGACAGAGAGCAATACGGACACCGTCCTCAGGACACCCCCATTTTGTTAATTTGCGAACATTTCAGGACCATGCGTGTGTTCTTAGAACATATTCAACTTGCCAGCCACAATCCCCCATTCATATTTGCGAACATTTCAGGACACAGCGAGTGTTCGGCAACGTCTTCAGAACACCCCCATTTTGTGTAATTGCAAAGATTTCAGGACACCGCAAATGTTCTTAGAACACATTCAACTTGACAGAGAACAATACGGACAGCGTCCACACGACACCCCCTACGAACATTCCCCGGACACGCCGAGTGTTCTTAGAAACGTGTTTAGAACACCCCCATTTTGTTTATTTGCAAACATTTCAGGACACCACGAGTGTTCTTAGAACACATTCAACTTGTCAGCCACAACCCCCCATTCATATTTGCGAACATTTCAGGACACAGTGAGTGTTCGACAACGTCTTCAGAACACCCCCATTTTGTGTATTTGTGAACATTTCAGGACACCGCAAGTGTTCTTAGAACACATTCAACTTGACAGAGAACAATACGGACAGCGTCCTCAGGATACCCCCTAGGAACATTCCCCGGACACCGCGAGAGTTCTTAGAACACATTCAACTTTACAGAGAACAATACAGACAGAGTCCGCAGGACACCCCCATTTTGTTTATTTGCAAACATTTCAGGACACCGCAAGTGTTCTTAGATGACATTCAACTTGCCAGCGAACAATACGGACTACGCCTTCAGGACACCCCCTTCGAACATTCCAGGACACCGCAAGTGTTCTTAGAAATGTCTTCAGAACACCCCCATTTTGTTTATTTGCGAACATTTCAAGACCCAGCGAGTGTTCTTAGAACACATTCAACTTGCCAGCCACAACCCCCCATTCATATTTGCGAACATTTCAGGACACAGCGAGTGTTCGACAACGTCTTCAGAACACCCCCATTTTGTGTATTTGTGAGCATTTCAGGACACCGCAAGTGTTCTTAGAACACATTCAACTTGACAGAGAACAATACGGACAGCGTCCTCCGGACACCCGCTACAAACATTCCCCGCTCACCGCGAGTGTTCTTAGGAACTTCTTTAGAACACCCCCATTTTGTTTATTTGCAAACATTTCAGGACACCGCAAGTGTTCTTAGAACACATTCAACTTGCCAGCCACAACCCCCCATTCATGTTTGCGAACATTTCAGGACACAGCGAGTGTTCGACAACGTCTTCAGAACACCCCCATTTTGCGTATTTGCGAACATTTCAGGACACTGCGAGTGTTCTTAGAACACATTTAACTTGACAGAGAACAATACGGACAGCTTCCTCAGGACAACCCATATGAACATTCCCCGGACACCGAAAAGTGTTCTTAGAAACGTTTTCAGAACACCCACATTTTGTTTATTTATGAACATTTCAGGACACCGCGAGTGTTCTTAGAAACGTCTTCAGAACACCCACATTTTGTTTATTTGCGAACATTTCAGGACACTGCGAGTGTTCTTAGAACACATTGAACGTGACAGAGAACACTACGGACAGCGTCCTCAGAACACCCCCATTTTGTTTATTTGCGAACATTTCAGGACACCGCGAGTGTTCTTAGATGCGTATTCAGAACACCACCATCTTGTTTATTTGCGAAGATTTCAGGACACCACAAGTGTTCTTAGAACACATTCAACTTGACAGAGAACAATACGAACAGCATCTTCAGGACACCCCCTACGAACATTTCAGAACAACACGAGAGTTCTTAGAACACATTCAACTTGACAGAGAACAATATGGACAGCATCCTCAGGACACCCCCATTTTGTTTATTTGCGAAGATTTCAGGACACTGAGAGTGTTCTTAGAAGCGTCTTCAGAACACCACCATCATGTTTATTTGCCAACATTTCAGGGCACCGCAAATGTCCTTAGAACACATTCAACTTGACAGAGAACAATATGGACAGCGTCCTCAGAACACCCCCATTTTGTTTATTTGCGAACATTTCAAGACACCGCGAGTGTTCTTAGAACACATTCAACTTGCCATCGAACAATACGGACGACACCTTCAGGACACCCCCTACAAACATTCCAGGACATCGCAAGTGTTCTTAGAACGCATTCAACTTCACAGAGAACAATACGGACAGTGTCCTCAGGACACCCCCATTTTGTTTATTTGCGAAAATTTCAAGACACTGAGAGTGTTCTTAGAATTGTCTTCAGAACACCACCATCTTGTTTATTTGCCAACATTTCAGGACACCGCGAGTGTTCTTAGAAAACATTCAACTTGACAGAGAGCAATACGGACACCATCCTCAGGACACCCCCATTTTGTTTATTTGCGAACATTTCAGGACCCTGCGAGTGTTCTTAGAACACATTCAACTTGCCAGCCACAATCCCCCATTCATATTTACGAACATTTCAGGACACAGCGAGTGTTCGACAACGTCTTCAGAACACCCCCATTTTGTGTAATTGCAAACATTTCAGGACACCGCAAGTGTTCTTAGAACACATTCAACTTGACAGAGAACAATACGGACAGCGTCCTCAGGACACCCCCATTTTGTTTATTTGCAAACATTTCAGGACACAGCGAGTGCTCTTAGAAACGTCTTCAGAACACCACCATCTTGTTTATTTGCGAACATTTCAGGACACCGTGAGTGTTCTTAGAACACATTCAACTTGACAGAGAACAATACGGACAGCGTCCTCAGGACACCCCCATTTTGTTTATTTGCGAACATTTCAGGACACCGCAAGTGTTCTTAGAACACATTCAACTTGACAGAGAACAATACTGACAGCGTCCTCAGTGCACCCCCTACGAACATTCCCCGGACACGCCGCGTGTTCTTAGAAACGTGTTTAGAACACCCCCATTTTGTTTATTTGCAAACATTTCAGGACACCACGAGTGTTCTTAGAACACATTCAACTTGTCAGCCACAACCCCCCATTCATATTTGCGAACATTTCAGGACACAGTGAGTGTTCGACAACGTCTTCAGAACACCCCCATTTTGTGTATTTATGAACATTTCAGGACACCGTGAGTGTTCTTAGAACACATTCAACTTGACAGAGAACAATACGGACAGCGTCCTCAGGACACCCCCTACGAACATTCCCCGGACACCGCGAGAGTTCTTAGAACACATTCAACTTGACAGAGAACAATACAGACAGAGTCCTCAGGACACCCCCATTTTGTTTATTTGCGAACATTTCAGGACACCGCAAGTGTTCTTAGATGACATTCAACTTGCCAGCGAACAATACGGACTACGCCTTCTGGACATCCCCTTCGAACATTCCAGGACACCGCAAGTGTTCTTAGAAATGTCTTCAGAACACCCCCATTTTGTTTATTTGCGAACATTTCAAGACCCAGCGAGTGTTCTTAGAACACATTCAACTTGCCAGCCACAAAACCCCATTCATATTTGCGAACATTTCAGGACACAGCGAGTGTTCGACAACGTCTTCAGAACACCCCCATTTTGTGTATTTGCGAGCATTTCAGGACACCGCGAGTGTTCTTAGAACACATTCAACTTGACAGAGAACAATACGGACAGTGTCCTCAGGACACCCCCTACGAACATTCCCTGCTCACCGCGAGTGTTCTTAGGAACTTCTTTAGAACACCCCCATTTTGTTTATTTTCAAACATTTCAGGACACCGCAAGTGTTCTTAGAACACATTCAACTTGCCAGCCACAACCCCCCATTCATGTTTGCGAACATTTCAGGACACAGCGAGTGTTCGACAACGTCTTCAGAACACCCCCATTTTGCGTATTTGCGAACATTTCAGGACACCGCGAGTGTTCTTAGAACACATTTATCTTGACAGAGAACAATACGGACAGCGTCCTCAGGACAACCCCTATGAACATTCCCCGGACACCGAAAAGTGTTCTAAGAAACGTCTTTTGAACACCCCCATTTTGTTTATTTATGAACATTTCAGGACACAGCGAGTGTTCTTAGAATACATTAAACGTGACAGCGAAGAATAAGGACAGCGTACACAGAACACCCCCATCTTGTTTATTTGTGAACAGTTCAGGACACCGCGAGTGTTCTTAGAACACATTCAACTTGACAGAGAACAATACGGACAGCATCCTCAGGACCCAGCATTTTGTTTATTTGCGAACATTTCAGGACACCGCGAGTGTTCTTAGAAAACATTCAACTTGACAGAGAGCAATACGGACACTGTCCTCAGGACACCCCATTTTGTTTATTTGCGAACATTTCAGGACCCTGAGAGTGTTCTTAGAACACATTCAACTTGCCAGCCACAATCCCCCATTCATATTTGCGAACATTTCAGGACACAGCGAGTGTTCGACAACGTCTTCAGAACACCCCCATTTTGTGTAATTGCAAACATTTCAGGACACCGCGAGTGTTCTTAGAACACATTCAACGTGACAGAGAACAATACAGACAGCGTCCTCAGAACACCCCCAGTTTGTTTATTTGTGAACATTTCAGGACACCGCGAGTGTTCTTAGAAGCGTCTTCAGAACACAACCATCTTGTTTATTTGTGAACATTTCAGGACACCGCAAGTGTTCTTAGAAGCGTCTTCAGAACACAACCATCTTGTTTATTTGTGAACATTTCAGGACACCGCGAGTGTTCTAAGAACACATTCAACTTGACAGAGAAAAATACGAACAACATCTTCAGGACACCCCCTACGAACATTTCAGAACAACACGAGAGTTCTTAGAACACATTCAACTTGACAGAGAACAACACGGACAGCGTCCTCAGGACACCCCCATTTTGTTTATTTGCGAACATTTCAGGACACTGCGAGTGTTCTTAGAACACATTCAACTTGCCAGCGAACAATACAGACTACACCATCAGGACACCCCCTACAAGCATTCCGGGACACTGCGCGTGTTCTTAGAAACGTCTTCAGAACACCCCCATTTTGTTTATTTGCAAACATTTCAGGGCACCGCGAGTGTTCTTAGAACGCATTCAACTTGACAGAGAACAATACGGACAGCTTCCTCTGGACACCCCCATTTTGTTTATTTGCAAACATTTCAGGACACTGAATGTGTTCTTAGAAGCGTCTTCAGAACACCACCATCTTGTTTATTTGCGAACATTTCAGGACCCCGCGAGTGTTCTTAGAACACATTCAACTTGACAGAGAACAATACAGACAGCGTCCTCAGGACACCCCCATTTTGTTTTTTTCCGAACATTTCAGGACACCGCGAGTGTTCTTAGAACAAATTCAACTTGCCAGCCACAACCCCCCATTCATATTTGCAAACATTTCAGGACACAGCCAGTGTTCAAAAACGTCTTCAGAACACCCCCGTTTTGTATATTTGTGAACATTTCAGGACACCGCGAGTGTTCTTAGAACACATTGAACTTGACAGAGAGCAATACGGACACCGTCCTCAGGACACCCCCATTTTGTTAATTTGCGAACATTTCAGGACCATGCGTGTGTTCTTAGAACACATTCAACTTGCCAGCCACAATCCCCCATTCATATTTGCGAACATTTCAGGACACAGCGAGTGTTCGGCAACGTCTTCAGAACACCCCCATTTTGTGTAATTGCAAAGATTTCAGGACACCGCAAATGTTCTTAGAACACATTCAACTTGACAGAGAACAATACGGACAGCGTCCACACGACACCCCCTACGAACATTCCCCGGACACGCCGAGTGTTCTTAGAAACGTGTTTAGAACACCCCCATTTTGTTTATTTGCAAACATTTCAGGACACCACGAGTGTTCTTAGAACACATTCAACTTGTCAGCCACAACCCCCCATTCATATTTGCGAACATTTCAGGACACAGTGAGTGTTCGACAACGTCTTCAGAACACCCCCATTTTGTGTATTTGTGAACATTTCAGGACACCGCAAGTGTTCTTAGAACACATTCAACTTGACAGAGAACAATACGGACAGCGTCCTCAGGATACCCCCTAGGAACATTCCCCGGACACCGCGAGAGTTCTTAGAACACATTCAACTTTACAGAGAACAATACAGACAGAGTCCTCAGGACACCCCCATTTTGTTTATTTGCAAACATTTCAGGACACCGCAAGTGTTCTTAGATGACATTCAACTTGCCAGCGAACAATACGGACTACGCCTTCAGGACACCCCCTTCGAACATTCCAGGACACCGCAAGTGTTCTTAGAAATGTCTTCAGAACACCCCCATTTTGTTTATTTGCGAACATTTCAAGACCCAGCGAGTGTTCTTAGAACACATTCAACTTGCCAGCCACAACCCCCCATTCATATTTGCGAACATTTCAGGACACAGCGAGTGTTCGACAACGTCTTCAGAACACCCCCATTTTGTGTATTTGTGAGCATTTCAGGACACCGCAAGTGTTCTTAGAACACATTCAACTTGACAGAGAACAATACGGACAGCGTCCTCCGGACACCCGCTACAAACATTCCCCGCTCACCGCGAGTGTTCTTAGGAACTTCTTTAGAACACCCCCATTTTGTTTATTTGCAAACATTTCAGGACACCGCAAGTGTTCTTAGAACACATTCAACTTGCCAGCCACAACCCCCCATTCATGTTTGCGAACATTTCAGGACACAGCGAGTGTTTGACAACGTCTTCAGAACACCCCCATTTTGCGTATTTGCGAACATTTCAGGACACTGCGAGTGTTCTTAGAACACATTTAACTTGACAGAGAACAATACGGACAGCTTCCTCAGGACAACCCATATGAACATTCCCCGGACACCGAAAAGTGTTCTTAGAAACGTTTTCAGAACACCCACATTTTGTTTATTTATGAACATTTCAGGACACCGCCAGTGTTCTTAGAAACGTCTTCAGAACACCCACATTTTGTTTATTTGCGAACATTTCAGGACACTGCGAGTGTTCTTAGAACACATTGAACGTGACAGAGAACACTACGGACAGCGTCCTCAGAACACCCCCATTTTGTTTATTTGCGAACATTTCAGGACACCGCGAGTGTTCTTAGATGCGTATTCAGAACACCACCATCTTGTTTATTTGCGAAGATTTCAGGACACCACAAGTGTTCTTAGAACACATTCAACTTGACAGAGAACAATACGAACAGCATCTTCAGGACACCCCCTACGAACATTTCAGAACAACACGAGAGTTCTTAGAACACATTCAACTTGACAGAGAACAATATGGACAGCATCCTCAGGACACCCCCATTTTGTTTATTTGCGAAGATTTCAGGACACTGAGAGTGTTCTTAGAAGCGTCTTCAGAACACCACCATCATGTTTATTTGCCAACATTTCAGGGCACCGCAAATGTCCTTAGAACACATTCAACTTGACAGAGAACAATATGGACAGCGTCCTCAGAACACCCCCATTTTGTTTATTTGCGAACATTTCAAGACACCGCGAGTGTTCTTAGAACACATTCAACTTGCCATCGAACAATACGGACGACACCTTCAGGACACCCCCTACAAACATTCCAGGACATCGCAAGTGTTCTTAGAACGCATTCAACTTCACAGAGAACAATACGGACAGTGTCCTCAGGACACCCCCATTTTGTTTATTTGCGAAAATTTCAGGACACTGAGAGTGTTCTTAGAATTGTCTTCAGAACACCACCATCTTGTTTATTTGCCAACATTTCAGGACCCCGCGAATGTTCTTAGAAAACATTCAACTTGACAGAGAGCAATACGGACACCATCCTCAGGACACCCCCATTTTGTTTATTTGCGAACATTTCAGGACCCTGCGAGTGTTCTTAGAACACATTCAACTTGCCAGCCACAATCCCCCATTCATATTTACGAACATTTCAGGACACAGCGAGTGTTCGACAACGTCTTCAGAACACCCCCATTTTGTGTAATTGCAAACATTTCAGGACACCGCAAGTGTTCTTAGAACACATTCAACTTGACAGAGAACAATACGGACAGCGTCCTCAGGACACCCCCATTTTGTTTATTTGCAAACATTTCAGGACACAGCGAGTGCTCTTAGAAACCTCTTCAGAACACCACCATCTTGTTTATTTGCGAACATTTCAGGACACCGTGAGTGTTCTTAGAACACATTCAACTTGACAGAGAACAATACGGACAGCGTCCTCAGGACACCCCCATTTTGTTTATTTGCGAACATTTTAGGACACCGCAAGTGTTCTTAGAACACATTCAACTTGACAGAGAACAATACTGACAGCGTCCTCAGGACACCCCCTACGAACATTCCCCGGACACGCCGCGTGTTCTTAGAAACGTGTTTAGAACACCCCCATTTTGTTTATTTGCAAACATTTCAGGACACCACGAGTGTTCTTAGAACACATTCAACTTGTCAGCCACAACCCCCCATTCATATTTGCGAACATTTCAGGACACAGTGAGTGTTCGACAACGTCTTCAGAACACCCCCATTTTGTGTATTTATGAACATTTCAGGACACCGTGAGTGTTCTTAGAACACATTCAACTTGACAGAGAACAATACGGACAGCGTCCTCAGGACACCCCCTACGAACATTCCCCGGACACCGCGAGAGTTCTTAGAACACATTCAACTTGACAGAGAACAATACAGACAGAGTCCTCAGGACACCCCCATTTTGTTTATTTGCGAACATTTCAGGACACCGCAAGTGTTCTTAGATGACATTCAACTTGCCAGCGAACAATACGGACTACGCCTTCTGGACATCCCCTTCGAACATTCCAGGACACCGCAAGTGTTCTTAGAAATGTCTTCAGAACACCCCCATTTTGTTTATTTGCGAACATTTCAAGACCCAGCGAGTGTTCTTAGAACACATTCAACTTGCCAGCCACAACCCCCCATTCATATTTGCGAACATTTCAGGACACAGCGAGTGTTCGACAACGTCTTCAGAACACCCCCATTTTGTGTATTTGCGAGCATTTCAGGACACCGCGAGTGTTCTTAGAACACATTCAACTTGACAGAGAACAATACGGACAGCGTCCTCAGGACACCCCCTACGAACATTCCCCGCTCACCGCGAGTGTTCTTAGGAACTTCTTTAGAACACCCCCATTTTGTTTATTTTCAAACATTTCAGGACACCGCAAGTGTTCTTAGAACACATTCAACTTGCCAGCCACAACCCCCCATTCATGTTTGCGAACATTTCAGGACACAGCGAGTGTTCGACAACGTCTTCAGAACACCCCCATTTTGCGTATTTGCGAACATTTCAGGACTCCGCGAGTGTTCTTAGAACACATTTATCTTGACAGAGAACAATACGGACAGCGTCCTCAGGACAACCCCTATGAACATTCCCTGGACACCGAAAAGTGTTCTAAGAAACGTCTTTTGAACACCCCCATTTTGTTTATTTATGAACATTTCAGGACACAGCGAGTGTTCTTAGAATACATTCAACGTGACAGCGAAAAATAAGGACAGCGTACTCAGAACACCCCCATCTTGTTTATTTGCGAACAGTTCAGGACACCGCGAGTGTTCTTAGAACACATTCAACTTGACAGAGAACAATACGGACAGCATCCTCAGGACCCAGCATTTTGTTTATTTGTGAACATGTCAGGACACCGCGAGTGTTCTTAGAAAACATTCAACTTGACAGAGAGCAATACGGACACTGTCCTCAGGACACCCCATTTTGTTTATTTGCGAACATTTCAGGACCCTGCGAGTGTTCTTAGAACACATTCAACTTGCCAGCCACAATCCCCCATTCATATTTGCGAACATTTCAGGACACAGCGAGTGTTCGACAACGTCTTCAGAACACCCCCATTTTGTGTAATTGCAAACATTTCAGGACACCGCGAGTGTTCTTAGAATACATTCAACGTGACAGAGAACAATACAGACAGCGTCCTCAGAACACCCCCAGTTTGTTTATTTGTGAACATTTCAGGCCACCGCGAGTGTTCTTAGAAGCGTCTTCAGAACACAACCATCTTGTTTATTTGTGAACATTTCAGGACACCGCAAGTGTTCTTAGAAGCGTCTTCAGAACACAACCATCTTGTTTATTTGTGAACATTTCAGGACACCGCGAGTGTTCTAAGAACACATTCAACTTGACAGAGAAAAATACGAACAACATCTTCAGGACACCCCCTACGAACATTTCAGAACAACACGAGAGTTCTTAGAACACATTCAACTTGACAGAGAACAACACGGACAGCGTCCTCAGGACACCCCCATTTTGTTTATTTGCGAACATTTCAGGACACTGCGAGTGTTCTTAGAACACATTCAACTTGCCAGCGAACAATACAGACTACACCATCAGGACACCCCCTACAAGCATTCCGGGACACTGCGCGTGTTCTTAGAAACGTCTTCAGAACACCCCCATTTTGTTTATTTGCAAACATTTCAGGGCACCGCGAGTGTTCTTAGAACGCATTCAACTTGACAGAGAACAATACGGACAGCGTCCTCAGGACACCCCCATTTTGTTTATTTGCAAACATTTCAGGACACTGAATGTGTTCTTAGAAGCGTCTTCAGAACACCACCATCTTGTTTATTTGCGAACATTTCAGGACCCCGCGAGTGTTCTTAGAACACATTCAACTTGACAGAGAACAATACAGACAGCGTCCTCAGGACACCCCCATTTTGTTTTTTTCCGAACATTTCAGGACACCGCGAGTGTTCTTAGAACAAATTCAACTTGCCAGCCACAACCCCCCATTCATATTTGCAAACATTTCAGGACACAGCCAGTGTTCAAAAACGTCTTCAGAACACCCCCGTTTTGTATATTTGTGAACATTTCAGGACACCGCGAGTGTTCTTAGAACACATTGAACTTGACAGAGAGCAATACGGATACCGTCCTCAGGACACCCCCATTTTGTTAATTTGCGAACATTTCAGGACCATGCGTGTGTTCTTAGAACACATTCAACTTGCCAGCCACAATCCCCCATTCATATTTGCGAACATTTCAGGACACAGCGAGTGTTCGACAACGTCTTCAGAACACCCCCATTTTGTGTAATTGCAAAGATTTCAGGACACCGCAAATGTTCTTAGAACACATTCAACTTGACAGAGATCAATACGGACAGCGTCCTCAGGACACCCCCTATGAACATTCCCCAGACACCGCGAGTGTTCTTAGAAATGTCTTCAGAACACCCCCATTTTGTTTATTTGCGAACATTTCAGGACACCGCGAGTGTTCTTAGAACACATTCAACTTGCCAGCGAACAATACGGACGACACCTTCAGGACACCCCTACAAACATTCCAGGACACTGCAAGTGTTCTTAGAACGCATTCAACTTCACAGAGAACAATACGGACAGTGTCCTCAGGACACCCCCATTTTGTTTATTTGCAAACATTTCAGGACACTGAGAGTGTTCTTAGAATTGTCTTCAGAACACCACCATCTTGTTTATTTGCCAACATTTCAGGACCCCGTGAATGTTCTTAGAACACATTCAACTTGAAAAAGAACAATACGGACAGCGTCCTCAGGACACCCCCATTTTGTTTATTTGCGAACATTTCAGGACACAGCGAGTGCTCTTAGAAACGTCTTCAGAACACCACCATCTTGTTTATTTGTGAACATTTCAGGACACCGTGAGTGTTCTTAGAACACATTCAACTTGACAGAGAACAATACAGACAGCGTCCTCAGGACACCCCCATTTTGTTTATTTGCGAACATTTCAGGACACCGCAAGTGTTCTTAGAACACATTCAACTTGACAGAGAACAATACGGACAGCGTCCTCAGGACACCCCCTACGAACATTCCCCGGACACGCCGAGTGTTCTTAGAAATGTGTTTAGAACACCCCCATTTTGTTTATTTGCAAACATTTCAGGACACCACGAGTGTTCTTAGAACACATTCAACTTGTCAGCCACAACCCCCCATTCATATTTGCGAACATTTCAGGACACAGTGAGTGTTCGACAACGTCTTCAGAACACCCCCATTTTTTGTATTTGTGAACATTTCAGGACACCGCAAGTGTTCTTAGAACACATTCAACTTGACAGAGAACAATACGGACAGCGTCCTCAGGACACCCCTCACGAACATTCCCTGGACACCGCGAGAGTTCTTAGAACACATTCAACTTTACAGAGAACAATACAGACAGAGTCCTCAGGACACCCCCATTTTGTTTATTTGCGAACATTTCAGGACACCGCAAGTGTTCTTAGATGACATTCAACTTGCCAGCGAACAATACCCACTACGCCTTCAGGACACCCCCTTCGAACATTCCAGGACCCCGCAAGTGTTCTTAGAAATGTCTTCAGAACACCCCCATTTTGTTTATTTGCAAACATTTCAAGACCCAGCGAGTGTTCTTAGAACACATTCAACTTGCCAGCCACAACCCCCCATTCATATTTGCGAACATTTCAGGACACAGCGAGTGTTCGACAACGTCTTCAGAACACCCCCATTTTGTGTATTTGCGAGCATTTCAGGACACCGCGAGTGTTCTTAGAACACATTCAACTTGACAGAGAACAATACGGACAGCGTCCTCCGGACACCCCTTACAAACATTCCCCGCTCACCTCGAGTGTTCTTAGGAACTTCTTTAGAACACCCCCATTTTGTTTATTTGCAAACATTTCAGGACACCGCAAGTGTTCTTAGAACACATTCAACTTGCCAGCCACAACCCCCCATTCATGTTTGCGAACATTTCAGGACACAGCGAATGTTCGACAACGTCTTCAGAACACCCCCATTTTGCGTATTTGCGAACATTTCAGGACACTGCGAGTGTTCTTAGAACACATTTAACTTGACAGAGAACACTACGGACAGCGTCCTCAGAACACCCCCATTTTGTTTATTTGCGAACATTTCAGGACACCGCGAGTGTTCTTAGATGCGTATTCAGAACACCACCATCTTGTTTATTTGCGAAGATTTCAGGACACCACAAGTGTTCTTAGAACACATTCAACTTGACAGAGAACAATACGAACAGCATCTTCAGGACACCCCCTACGAACATTTCAGAACAACACGAGAGTTCTTAGAACACATTCAACTTGACAGAGAACAATATGGACAGCATCCTCAGGACACCCCCATTTTGTTTATTTGCGAAGATTTCAGGACACTGAGAGTGTTCTTAGAAGCGTCTTCAGAACACCACCATCATGTTTATTTGCCAACATTTCAGGGCACCGCAAATGTTCTTAGTACACATTCAACTCTACAGAGAACAATATGGACAGCATCCTCAGGACACCCCCATTTTGTTTATTTGCGAACATTTCAGGACCCTGCGAGTGTTCTTAGAACACATTCAACTTGCCAGCCACAATCCCCCATTCATATTTACGAACATTTCAGGACACAGCGAGTGTTCGACAACGTCTTCAGAACACCCCCATTTTGTGTAATTGCAAACATTCCAGGACATCGCAAGTGTTCTTAGAACGCATTCAACTTCACAGAGAACAATACGGACAGTGTCCTCAGGACACCCCCATTTTGTTTATTTGCGAAAATTTCAGGACACTGAGAGTGTTCTTAGAATTGTCTTCAGAACACCACCATCTTGTTTATTTGCCAACATTTCAGGACCCCGCGAATGTTCTTAGAAAACATTCAACTTGACAGAGAGCAATACGGACACCATCCTCAGGACACCGCCATTTTGTTTATTTGCGAACATTTCAGGACCCTGCGAGTGTTCTTAGAACACATTCAACTTGCCAGCCACAATCCCCCATTCATATTTACGAACATTTCAGGACACAGCGAGTGTTCGACAACGTCTTCAGAACACCCCCATTTTGTGTAATTGCAAACATTTCAGGACACCGCAAGTGTTCTTAGAACACATTCAACTTGACAGAGAACAATACGGACAGCGTCCTCAGGACACCCCCATTTTGTTTATTTGCAAACATTTCAGGACACAGCGAGTGCTCTTAGAAACGTCTTCAGAACACCACCATCTTGTTTATTTGCGAACATTTCAGGACACCGTGAGTGTTCTTAGAACACATTCAACTTGACAGAGAACAATACGGACAGCGTCCTCAGGACACCCCCATTTTGTTTATTTGCGAACATTTCAGGACACCGCAAGTGTTCTTAGAACACATTCAACTTGACAGAGAACAATACTGACAGCGTCCTCAGGACACCCCCTACGAACATTCCCCGGACACGCCGCGTGTTCTTAGAAACGTGTTTAGAACACCCCCATTTTGTTTATTTGCAAACATTTCAGGACACCACGAGTGTTCTTAGAACACATTCAACTTGTCAGCCACAACCCCCCATTCATATTTGCGAACATTTCAGGACACAGTGAGTGTTCGACAATGTCTTCAGAACACCCCCATTTTGTGTATTTATGAACATTTCCGGACACCGTGAGTGTTCTTAGAACACATTCAACTTGACAGAGAACAATACGGACAGCGTCCTCAGGACACCCCCTACGAACATTCCCCGGACACCGCGAGAGTTCTTAGAACACATTCAACTTGACAGAGAACAATACAGACAGAGTCCTCAGGACACCCCCATTTTGTTTATTTGCGAACATTTCAGGACACCTAAAGTGTTCTTAGATGACATTCAACTTGCCAGCGAACAATACGGACTACGCCTTCTGGACATCCCCTTCGAACATTCCAGGACACCGCAAGTGTTCTTAGAAATGTCTTTAGAACACCCCCATTTTGTTTATTTGCGAACATTTCAAGACCCAGCAAGTGTTCTTAGAACACATTCAACTTGCCAGCCACAACCCCCCATTCATATTTGCGAACATTTCAGGACACAGCGAGTGTTCGACAACGTCTTCAGAACACCCCCATTTTGTGTATTTGCGAGCATTTCAGGACACCGCGAGTGTTCTTAGAACACATTCAACTTGACAGAGAACAATACGGACAGCGTCCTCAGGACACCCCCTACGAACATTCCCCGCTCACCGCGAGTGTTCTTAGGAACTTCTTTAGAACACCCCCATTTTGTTTATTTTCAAACATTTCAGGACACCGCAAGTGTTCTTAGAACACATTCAACTTGCCAGCCACAACCCCCCATTCATGTTTGCGAACATTTCAGGACACAGCGAGTGTTCGACAACGTCTTCAGAACACCCCCATTTTGCGTATTTGCGAACATTTCAGGACTCCGCGAGTGTTCTTAGAACACATTTATCTTGACAGAGAACAATACGGACAGCGTCCTCAGGACAACCCCTATGAACATTCCCCGGACACCGAAAAGTGTTCTAAGAAACGTCTTTTGAACACCCCCATTTTGTTTATTTATGAACATTTCAGGACACAGCGACTGTTCTTAGAATACATTCAACGTGACAGCGAAGAATAAGGACAGCGTACTCAGAACACCCCCATCTTGTTTATTTGCGAACAGTTCAGGACACCGCAAGTGTTCTTAGAACACATTCAACTTGACAGAGAACAATACGGACAGCATCCTCAGGACCCAGCATTTTGTTTATTTGCGAACATGTCAGGACACCGCGAGTGTTCTTAGAAAACATTCAACTTGACAGAGAGCAATACGGACACTGTCCTCAGGACACCCCATTTTGTTTATTTGCGAACATTTCAGGACCCTGCGAGTGTTCTTAGAACACATTCAACTTGCCAGCCACAATCCCCCATTCATATTTGCGAACATTTCAGGACACAGCGAGTGTTCGACAACGTCTTCAGAACACCCCCATTTTGTGTAATTGCAAACATTTCAGGACACCGCGAGTGTTCTTAGAACACATTCAACGTGACAGAGAACAATACAGAGAGCGTCCTCAGAACACCCCCAGTTTGTTTATTTGTGAACATTTCAGGACACCGCGAGTGTTCTTAGAAGCGTCTTCAGAACACCACCATCTTGTTTATTTGCGAACATTTCAGGACACCGCGAGTGTTCTTAGAAAACATTCAACTTGACAGAGAGCAATACGGACACCATCCTCAGGACACCCCCATTTTGTTTATTTGCGAACATTTCAGGACCCTGCGAGTGTTCTTAGAACACATTCAACTTGCCAGCCACAATCCCCAATTCATATTTACGAACATTTCAGGACACAGCGGGTGTTCGACAACGTCTTCAGAACACCCCCATTTTGTGTAATTGCAAACATTTCAGGACACCGCAAATGTTCTTAGAACACATTCAACTTGACAGAGATCAATACGGACAGCGTCCTCAGGACACCCCCTACGAACATTCCCCGGACACCGCAAGTGTTCTTAGAAATGTCTTCAGAACACCCCCATTTTGTTTATTTGCGAACATTTCAGGACACCGCGAGTGTTCTTAGAAGACATTCAACGTGACAGAGAACAATACAGACAGCGTCCTCACAACACCCCCAGTTTGTTTATTTGTGAACATTTCAGGACACCGCAAGTGTTCTTAGAAGCGTCTTCAGAACACCACCATCATGTTTATTTGTGAACATTTCAGGACACCACGAGTGTTCTAAGAACACATTCAACTTGACAGAGAAAAATACGAACAGCATCTTCAGGACAACCCCTACGAACATTTCAGAACAACACGAGAGTTCTTAGGACACATTCAACTTGACAGAGAACAACACGGACAGCGTCCTCAGGACACCCCCATTTTTTTTATTTGCGAACATTACAGGACACTACGAGTGTTCTTAGAACACATTCAACTTTCCAGCGAACAATACGGACTACACCATCAGGACACCCCCTATAAGCATTCCAGGACACTGCGCGTGTTCTTAGAAACGTCTTCAGAACACCCCCATTTTGTTTATTTGCGAACATTTCAGGGCACCGCGAGTGTTCTTAGAACGCATTCAACTTGACAGAGAACAATACGGACAGCGTCCTCAGGACACCCCCATTTTGTTTATTTGCAAACATTTCAGGACACTGCGTGTGTTCTTAGAAGCGTCTTCAGAACACCACCATCTTGTTTATTTGCGAACATTTCAGGACACCGCAAGTGTTCTTAGAACACATTCAACTTGACAGAGAACAATATGAATAGCATCTTCAGGACACCCCCTACGAACATTTCAGAACAACACGAGAGTTCTTAGAACACATTCAACTTGACAGAGAACAATACGGACAGCGTCCTCAGGACACCCCCATTGTGTTTATTTGTGCACATTTCAGGACACCACGATTGTTCTTAGAACACATTCAACTTGTCAGCCACAACCCCCATTCATATTTGCGAACATTTCAGGACACAGTGAGTGTTCGACAACGTCTTCAGAACACCCCCATTTTGCGTATTTGTGAACATTTCAGGACACCGCGAGTGTTCTTAGAACACATTCAACTTGACAGAGAAGAATATGGACAGCGTCCTCAGGACACCCCCTACGAACATTCCCCGGACACCGCGAGAGTTCTTAGAACACATTCAACTTGACAGTGAACAATGCAGACAGAGTCCTCAGGACACCCCCATTTTGTTTATTTGCGAACATTTCAGGACAGCGCAAGTGTTCTTAGATGACATTCAACTTGCCAGCGAACAATACGGACTACGCCTTCAGGACACCCCCTACGAGCATTCCTGGACACCGCAAGTGTTCTTAGAAACGTCTTCAGAAGACCCCCATTTTGTTTATTTGCGAACATTTCAAGACACAGCGAGTGTTCTTAGAACACATTCAACTTGCCAGCCACAACCCCCCATTCATATTTGCGAACATTTCAGGACACAGCGAGTGTTCGACAACGTCTTCAGAACACCCCCATTTTGTGTATTTGCGAACATTTTAGGACACCGCGAGTGTTCTTAGAACACATTCAACTTGACAGAGAATACGGACAGCGTCCTCAGGACACCCCCTACGAACATTCCCCGCTCTCCGCGAGTGTTCTTAGGAACGTCTTTAGAACTCCCCCATTTTGTTTATTTGCAAACATTTCAGGACACCGCAAGTGTTCTTAGAACACATTCAACTTGACAGAGAACAGTACGGACAGCGTCCTCAGGAAACCCCCTATGAACATTCCCCGGACACCGCAAGTGTTCTTAGAAACATCTTCAGAACACCCCCATTTTGTTTATTTGCGAACATTTCAGGACACTGCAAGTGTTCTTAGAACACATTCAACGTGACAGAGAACCATACGGACAGCGTCCTCACAACACCCCCATTGTGTTTATTTGTGAACATTTCAGGACACTGCAAGTGTTCTTAAAAGCGTCTTCAGAACACCACCATCTTGTTTATTTGCGAACATTTCAGGACACCGCGAGTGTTCTTAGAAAACATTCAACTTGACAGAGAGCAATAAGGACACTGTCCTCAGGACACCCCCATTTTGTTTATTTGCGAACATTTCAGGACCCTGCGAGTGTTCTTAGAACACATTCAACTTGCCAGCCACAATCCCCCATTCATATTTGCGAACATTTCAGGACACAGCGAGTGTTCGACAACGTCTTCAGAACACCCCCATTTTGTGTAATTGCAAACATTTCAGGACACCGCGAGTGTTCTTAGAACACATTCAACGTGACAGAGAACAATATAGACAGCGTCCTCAGAACACCCCCAGTTTGTTTATTTGTGAACATTTCAGGACACCGCAAGTGTTCTTAGAAGCGTCTTCAGAACACAACCATCTTGTTTATTTGTGAACATTTCAGGACACCGCAAGTGTTCTTAGAAGCGTCTTCAGAACACAACCATCTTGTTTATTTGTGAACATTTCAGGACACCGCGAGTGTTCTAAGAACACATTCAACTTGACAGAGAAAAATACGAACAGGATCTTCAGGACACCCCCTACGAACATTTCAGAACAACACGAGAGTTCTTAGAACACATTCAACTTGACAGAGAACAACACGGACAGCGTCCTCAGGACACCCCCATTTTGTTTATTTGCGAACATTTCAGGACACTGCGAGTGTTCTTAGAACACATTCAACTTGCCAGCGAACAATACATACTACACCATCAGGACACCCCCTACAAGCATTCCAGGACACTGCGCGTGTTCTTAGAAACGTCTTCAGAACACCCCCATTTTGTTTATTTGCAAACATTTCAGGGCACCGCGAGTGTTCTTAGAACGCATTCAACTTCACAGTGAACAATACGGACAGCGTCCTCAGGACAACCCCATTTTGTTTATTTGCAAACATTTCAGGACACTGCGTGTGTTCTTAGAAGCGTCTTCAGGACACCACCATCTTGTTTATTTGCGAACATTTCAGGACACCGCGAGTGTTCTTAGAACACATTCAACTAGACAGAGAACAATACAGACAGCGTCCTCAGGACACCCCCATTTTGTTTTTTTCCGAACATTTCAGGACACCGCGAGTGTTCTTAGAACAAATTCAACTTGCCAGCCACAACCCCTCATTCATATTTGCAAACATTTCAGGACACAGCCAGTGTTCAAAAACGTTTTCAGAACACCCCCGTTTTGTGTATTTGTGAACATTTCAGGACACCGCGAGTGTTCTTAGAACACATTCAACTTGACAGAGAGCAATACGGACACCGTCCTCAGGACACCCCCATTTTGTTAATTTGCGAACATTTCAGGACCATGCGTGTGTTCTTAGAACACATTCAACTTGCCGGCCACAATCCCCAATTCATATTTGCGAACATTTCAGGACACAGCGAGTGTTCGACAACGTCTTCAGAACACCCCCATTTTGTGTAATTGCAAAGATTTCAGGACACCGCAAATGTTCTTAGAACACATTCAACTTGACAGAGATCAATACGGACAGCGTCCTCAGGACACCCCCTACGAACATTCCCCGGACACCGCGAGTGTTCTTAGAAATGTCTTCAGAACACCCCCATTTTGTTTATTTGTGAACATTTCAGGACACCGCGAGTGTTCTTAGAAAGCATTCAACGTGACAGAGAACAATACAGACAGCGTCCTCAGAACACCCCCAGTTTGTTTATTTGTGAACATTTCAGGACACCGCGAGTGTTCTTAGAAGCGTCTTCAGAACACAACCATCTTGTTTATTTGTGAACATTTCAGGACACCGCAAGTGTTCTAAGAACACATTCAACTTGACAGAGAAAATACGAACAGCATCTTCAGGACACCCCCTACGAACATTTCAGAACAACGTGAGAGTTCTTAGAACACATTCAACTTGACAGAGAACAACACGGACAGCGTCCTCAGGACACCCCCATTTTGTTTATTTGCGAACATTTCAGGACACTGCGAGTGTTCTTAGAACACATTCAACTTGCCAGCGAACAATACGGACTACACCATCAGGACACACCCTACAAGCATTCCAGGACACTGCGCGTGTTCTTAGAAACGTCTTCAGAACACCCCCATTTTGTTTATTTGCGAACATTTCAGGGCACCGCGAGTGTTCTTAGAACGCATTCAACTTGACAGAGAACAATACGGACAGCGTCCTCAGGACACCCCCATTTTGTTTATTTGCAAACATTTCAGGACACTGCATGTGTTCTTGGAACCGTCTTCAGAACACCACCATCTTATTTATTTGTGAACATTTCAGGACACCGCAAGTGTTCTTAGAACACATTCAACTTGACAGAGAACAATACAGACAGCGTCCTCAGGACACCCCCATTTTGTTTTTTTCCGAACATTTCAGGACACCGCGAATGTTCTTAGAACAAATTCAACTTGCCAGCCACAACCCCCCATTCATATTTGCAAACATTTCAGGACACAGCCAGTGTTCAAAAACGTCTTCAGAACACCCCCGTTTTGTGTATTTGTGAACATTTCAGGACACCGCGAGTGTTCTTAGAACACATTCAACTTGACAGAGAACAATACGGACAGCGTCCTCAGGACACCCCCCTACGAGCATTCCCCGGACACCGCGAGTGTTCTTAGAAACGTCTTCAGAACACCCCCATTTTGTTTATTTGTGAACATTTCAGGACACCGCGAGTGTTCTTAGATCACATTCAACTTGCCAGCCACAACCCCCCATTCATGTTTGCGAACATTTCAGGACACAGCAAGTGTTCGACAACGTCTTCAGAACACCCCCATTTTGTGTATTTGCGAACATTTCAGGACACCGCGAGTGTTCTTAGAACACATTTAACTTGACAGAGAACAATACGGACAGCGTCCTCGGGACAACCCCTACGAACATTCCCCAGACACCTCAAAGTGTTCTTAGAAACGTCTTCAGAACACCCCCATTTTGTTTATTTACGAACATTTCAGGACACCGCAAGTGTTCTTAGAACACATTCAACGTGACAGAGAAGAATTCGGATAGCGTCCTCAGAACACCCCCATTTTGTTTTTTTGCGAACATTTCAGGACACTGCGAGTGTTCTTAGAAGCGTGTTCAGAACCCCACCATCTTGTTTATTTGCGAACATTTCAGGACACCGCGAGTGTTCTTAAAACACATTCAACTTGACAGAGAACAATACGGACAGCATCCTCAGGACCCCCCATTTTGTTTATTTGCGAACATTTCAGGACACCGCGAGTGTTCTTAGAACACATTCAACTTGCCAGCCACAACCTCCCATTCATATTTGCGAACATTTCAGGACACAGCGAGTGACCGACAACATCTTCAGAACACCCCCATTTTATTTATTTGCGAACATTTCAGGACACTGCGAGTGTTCTTAGAACACATTCAACGTGACAGAGAACACTACGGACAGCGTCTTCAGAACACCCCCATTTTGTTTATTTGCGAACATTTCAGGACACCGCGAGTGTTCTTAAACGCGTCTTCAGAACACCACCATCTTGTTTATTTGCGAACATTTCAGGACACCGCAAGTGTTCTTAGAACACATTCAACTTGACAGAGAACAATACAAACAGCATCTTCAGGCCACCCCCTACGAACATTTCAGAACAACACGAGAGTTCTTAGAACACATTCAACTTGACAGAGAACAATATGGACAGCGTACTCAGGACACACCCATTTTGTTTATTTGCAAACATTCCAGGACACCGCGAGTGTTCTTAGAATGCATTCAACTTCACAGAGAACAATACGGACAGTGTCTTCAGGACACCCCCATTTTGTTTATTTGCAAACATTTCAGGACACCGCAAGTTTTCTTAGAACACATTCAACTTGCCAGCCACAACCCCCCATTCATATTTGCGAACATTTCAGGACACAGCAAGTGTTCGACAACGTCTTCAGAACACCCCCATTTTGTGTATTTGCGAACATTTCAGGACACCGCGAGTGTTCTTAGAACACATTCAACTTGACAGAGAACAATACGGACAGCGTCCTCAGGACACCCCCTACGAACATTCCCCGGACACCACGAGTGTTCTTAGAAACGTCTTCAGAACCCCCCCATTTTGTTTATTTGCGAACATTTCAGGACACCATGAGTATTCTAAGAAAACATTCAACTTGACAGAGAATTATACGGACAGTGTCCTCAGGACACCCCCATTTTGTTTATTTGCGAACATTTCAGGACACCGCGAGTGTTCTTAGAACACATTCAACTTGACGGAGAACAATAGGGACAGCGTCCTCAGGACACCCCCTACAAACATTCCCCGGACACCGCAAGTGTTCTTAGAAGCGTCTTTAGAACACCACCATCTTGTTTATTTACGAACATTTCTGGACACCACGAGTGTTCTTAGAACACATTCAACTTGACAACGAACAATACGGACAGTGTCCTCAGAACATCCCCATTTCGTTTATTTGCAAACATTTCAGGACACCACGAGTGTTCTTAGAACACATTCAACTTGACAGAGAACAATACGGACAGCGTCCTCAGGACACCCCCTACGAACATTCCCTGGACACCGCGAGTGTTCTTAGAAGCGTCTTCAGAACACCACCATCTTCTTTATTTGTGAACATTTCAGGACACCGCGAGTGTTCTTAGAACACATTCAACTTGACAGAGAACAATACGGACAGCGTCCTCAGGACACCCCCATTTTGTTTATTTGCGAACATTTCAGGACACTGCGAGTGTTCTTAGAACACATTCAACTTGTCAGCCACAACCCCATTCATATTTGCGAATATTTCAGGACACAGCGAGTGTTCGACAACGTCTTCAGAACACCCCCATTTTGTGTATTTGCAAACAATTCAGGACACAGCAAGTGTTCTTAGAACATATTCAACTTGACAACGAACAATACGGACAGCGTCCTCAGAACATCCCCATTTCGTTTATTTGCGAACATTTCAGGACACCATGAGTGTTCTAAGAACTCATTCAACTTGACATAGAACAATACGGACAGCGTCCTCAGGACACCCCCATTTTGTTTATTTGCGAACATTTCAGGACACCACAAGTTGAATGTGTTCTAAGAACACTCGCAGTTTCCTGAAATGTTCGCAAATAATCAAAATGGGGGTGTTCTGAAGACGTTTCTAAGAACACTCCCGATGTCCTGGAATGTTCGTAGGGGGTGTCCTGAAGGCATAGTCCGTATTATTCGGTGGCAAGTTGAATGTGTTCTAAGAACACTCACAGTGTCCTGAAATGTTCGCAAACAAACACAATGGGTGTGTCCTGAGGACGCTTTCCATATTGTTCTCTGTCAAGTTGAATTTGTTCTTAGAACACTCATGGTGTCCTGAAATGTTCGCAAATAAACAAAATGGGGGTGTTCTGAGGACACTGTCCGCATTGTTCGTTGTCAAGTTGAATGTGTTTTAAGAACACTCGCAGTGTCCTGAAATGTTCGCAAATAAACAAAATGGGGGTGTTCTGAAGACGTTTTTAAGAACACTCGTAGTGTCCTGGAATGTTCGTAGGGGGTGTCCTGAAGGCGTAGTCCGTATTGTTCGCTGGCAAGTTGAATGTGTTCTAAGAACATTTGCAGTGTCCTGAAATGTTCGCAAATAAACAAATTGGGGGTGTCCTGAGGACACTGTCCGTATTGTTCGTTGTCAAGTTGAAAGTGTTCTAAGAACTATCGAGTTGTTCTGAAATGTTCGTAGGGGGTGTCCTGAAAAAGCTGTCCGTATTGTTCGCTGGCAAGTTGAAAGTGTTCTAAGAACACTCATAATGTCCGCGGACATTAAAAGTTTCCATAGACCATAGTTAAAATGTTTGACTCTATGTGCATGGCCATGCACCCAAGTCTCTATGCCCTGGCAACAACCACCGCAGCATATCACATTGATATTTGCTTATAACTTTGGGTGAAAAATAAATGTCTAAGGAACAAAGGTATTAGATACTATGGATGTGATATGCTGCTATGGTTCTCCTTATTATTGCATACTTACTATTTGGTCTAGTAATGGGAGTCCATGTTTTTCTTGTTAATTTCTGTGATAAAAGAAAATATCATGTTAATATTAGTATTTTGTAATTACTTATTAAATTGTATAATCAATATACTTTTTTTTTTGGACCCTCATATTTAGTAGATTACAAATCAGAGTGCTGTGCAATTTGCTCAGTTTCTGTATTTGTTGCTAAAATCATTGGGTCTGTGGGAGAAAAAAAATCCTTGTTGGATTAAAAAAAACCTTTTTCTGTTATGCTACAGTTTATTTGTTTGTTTGTTTTCAGTGTTCACTTGTTTCTGGCTAATGCTTTATACTTTGGCTTGTTGTATTTTTTTGGAGCAGTAACATATTATTTATTTGTTTTGATATTATAAAATTTTGGAGCTGTTAGATACCAATTGGCGTATTCTAACTGTCTATTTATTTGATATATTTTAGTGGTATTGATTTATCTATTTGGATATTGTTAAATTTTGGGACAGTTAGATACCAATTGGCGTATTCTAACTGTGTATTTTTTGGTCTAATTTAGTGGTATTCATTTATCTGATCAGATGTTGTAGAATCTTTGAGCAGTTAGTTAGCTTTTTGAGTATTCTAACAGTTTATATTTTTTTAAGACAAGTTTACTTAGGGTTTAAATACAGTTTAGTTATCAAATTTTGGTTTTAAGAACATCAAATAAGCGTTTTTAAGATTTCCTGGTAATATCTGCTTTAGAGTAATGGTACTATCATTACATTCAAACCATCAACATTTCTTTTTTATATATGCAGTGTAGTGCCCTGAATTGGTTGTGGCTCCTGCATGGTAGATTATACCTATTGTTGTGAAGGCTTTCTTACCAAGTGATATTTGACCATTTGTGAATCCAGTCAGCTTGCAGTTGTTTTTGGTACCATCTGCATTGTAACGTAGAAGCATTAGTATTATGTATTTACTATGTGTTTGTATTACTAACGTGGAGCGATTATCTGAATTGCAGGTAGAGCATAATCTACCATGGTTTGCATTTTGTACAAGTCGCTGAAATGGAATGGATTCACAATTTGGTATTGATATATATATGAAGCGTTCATTGGGGATTTCTTCTTGTGTCACATTGTTGCAGAGAGTGCATGGATGTTTCCACATGTATGAAATCTGAAAGATTTCATTTATAGGTATTTTTTTGTTTTCCAGTACTTGTAATAAGTACATTAGAAATTCTTGTGGATCTTCCTGTGAATGTATAGTGAATTTCACCATTCCAGCACAGTAGTCCAATTGTTGTCTTATTCCAAAAACACTATACGTGTTGTCAGGATTGTTTGCTGCATTTCTGTGAAGTACTGCGCCGGGCCTTATTGAGGGTCCTGGACCTCAAGTCCTCCCAGCGCTTCTTGATGTGCTTGATGTCGCGGGTTGCCACCCCCTCCGCGTTGATGGCAACCACTACATCGTCCCAGATCCTCTCCCGTCCTTCCTTGTTGGCGCGTGGTCTTCCGAAGAGGGCATCATAATGCCCCAGGACATGCTCCACCAGGACACCAACTTCCTTCTCACTGAAGCTGGTGGCCCTCTGCCTCTCTGGCTGGGGGTCGCCACTGGTCTCAGATGGTGCTTGCCCCGACATGGCGACCCCCGAGGCAGGCGTGGGTGGGCAACTGGGTCCTGGGGCTGGGCTGTGGAGCGATGGTATCCCAGTCGGGAGTCTACTGTTCCAGCAGGGGTGGACACACCAGCAACTGTCCCCCTGCAGATGGAGGATGTGCCGGCATCATCTGGCAGGGCACGTGCACGACGGCATCGGTGGATTCCATCAGCCTGGATGCCGTCGTGCTGGCAGAGGCAGTGGCGTCGGAGGCAGCAGGAGGCTCGACGTGGGAGGCATCATGGCTCGGGGCCATCAAGATCAGAGGGGCAGGCATCGGCTGGAGGGCAGGTGAACCCTGGGATGGCAGTGTCTTCCGTGTGGGAGCAGTTGGTCCAGCGGATAGGTGCGGAGCGGCAGCGGGCGGAAGAGGAGCGGCTCACCATGGTCAGGGAGGAGTTCTCTATGCGTCGGGCGTTGAGGCGGGCTGAGTGCCTCGAGGAAGCTCGCAAGGAGTTTGAGGTGGACACGGGGTTGTCCCTGCGAGACCTCGGGGCCAGGCAGAGTCCCGCCTCCGGGACATCGACATGGAGTTCGATGATGCCCTGGCCGGCAACATCACAGAGTGAGCCGCAGGACTTGCCCGCTGCCATTGTATATAGTTCTTTAGGTAGTTAGTGTTAGGTTTCCTTTATTTTTTAAGTTTTTTTTGGACCGCTCGGACAATGGCCACTTTTCTGTATATATTTTTTTCATTAGTTAGTAGTAGTAGGTTTCATTTATGGTGTTGGGCTCATGGACCCTGGGATCTTCTTGTACATAGTTTGATGTTTGGAAAACATTTGTTGGATTTATATTTCCGTTTACCATGAGGCAATGGTTTTTCCTTATTTTTTCCCCCCATTATTTTGCTTTGGACTACATTAGTTTTTGGATTCCTTTGTTTTTTTGTTTTTTCTATTAGTTCTCGGACATGGACCATTAGTTTTGTCATCCCCATTGTTGTGTGTTTTATTTCTTTACTTCATTTTCATCTTTAATACATATATTTATAACTTACATTTGTGGTATTTTCTCATTGGTTTCATGCATGTCATGATATGGGTTTTGACATTCACTTGCACCCATTGTGTATGTGTGTGTGACGGACATGTGTTCATTAACATACTTGCCATTGGGGTTGTATCATGTAATTGCATCTACTATGTGGGTGGATGCAATCCTTGGCTGGGTGTTTGTGCTGGGTATGCTGCCCATTACTGCCATGATTGCGTTTCGTCAGGACCTGGGGGCAGGGGGACATGAGTGGGGGCCTGCTGGCAGGTGCCCCACAGTGCTGGGGGGTGGGGGTGCAGGGGGACATGAGTGGGACATGGTTGGGGGCCTGCTGGCAGGTGCCCCACAGTGCTGGGGGGTGGGGGTGCAAGGGGACATGAGTGGGACATGGTTGGGGGCCTGCTGGCAGGTGCCCCACAGTGCTGGGGGGTGGGGGTGCAGGGGGACATGAGTGGGACATGGTTGGGGGCCTGCTGGCAGGTGCCCCACAGTGCTGGGGGGTGGGGGTGCAGGGGGACATGAGTGGGACATGGTTGGGGGCCTGCCGGCAGGTGCCCCACAGTGCTGGGGGGTGGGGGTGCAGGGGGACATGAGTGGGACATGGTTGGGGGCCTGCTGGCAGGTGCCCCACAGTGCTGGGGGGTGGGGGTGCAAGGGGATATGGTTGGGGGCCTGCTGGCAGGTGCCCCACAGTGCTGGGTGGTGGGGGTGCAAGGGGACATGAGTGGGACATGGTTGGGGGCTTGCTGGCAGGTGCCCCACAGTGCTGGGGGGTGGGGGTGCAAGGGGATATGGTTGGGGGCCTGCTGGCAAGTGCCCCACAGTGCTGGGGGGTGGGGGTGCAGGGGGACATGAGTGGGACATGGTTGGGGGCCTGCTGGCAGGTGCCCCACAGTGCTGGGGGGTGGGGGTGCAGGGGGACATGAGTGGGACATGGTTGGGGGCCTGCTGGCAGGTGCCCCACAGTGCTGGGGGGTGGGGGTGCAAGGGGACATGAGTGGGGGCCTGCTGGGGGGTGGGGGTGCAGGGGGACATGAGTGGGACATGGTTGGGGGCTTGCTGGCAGGTGCCCCATAGTGCTGGGGGGTGGGGGTGCAAGGGGATATGGTTGGGGGCCTGCTGGCAGGTGCCCCACAGTGCTGGGGGGTGGGGGTGCAGGGGGACATGAGTGGGACATGGTTGGGGGCCTGCTGGCAGGTGCCCCACAGTGCTGGGGGGTGGGGGCTGCCTCCGACGCCACTGCCTCTGCCAGCACGAAGGCATCCAGGCTGATGGAATCCACCGATGCCGTCGTGCACGTGCCCTGCCAGATGATGCCGGCACATCCTCCATCTGCAGGGGGACAGTTGCTGGTGTGTCCACCCCTGCTGGAACAGTAGACTCCCGACTGGGATACCATCGCTCCACAGCCCAGCCCCAGGACCCAGTTGCCCACCCACGCCTGCCTCGGGGGTCGCCATGTCGGGGCAAGCACCATCTGAGACCAGTGGCGACCCCCAGCCAGAGAGGCAGAGGGCCACCAGCTTCAGTGAGAAGGAAGTTGGTGTCCTGGTGGAGCATGTCCTGGGGCATTATGATGCCCTCTTCGGAAGACCACGCGCCAACAAGGAAGGACGGGAGAGGATCTGGGACGATGTAGTGGTTGCCATCAACGCGGAGGGGGTGGCAACCCGCGACATCAAGCATATCAAGAAGCGCTGGGAGGACTTGAGGTCCAGGACCCTCAATAAGGCCCGGCGCCTCGCGGAGGGGGGCCGGGCACGCCTGAACAACATCCAGATGAGGGTCCTGGAACGCGTAGACCCAGCGCTCCACGCCCAGATCCTTCGGAGGCAGACCCATCTGGAGTTGGCCGGTAAGTGGCCAAGCATTGCTGTGTGAGACAGGGCATGTTGCAGTGTGCTGGTTGTCTGATACCTGCCTGTATGTGTGACATAGGCCATGTACGTATGTGTGTGTGCAGGGACATCATGGTCAGGCATGTGAGTACAGTGATGTGTTCTATTGCAACATGGGGGGCTCTGTGCGGAATGGACACATGGAAGCATGGCAGTCTCTGTTCCTGGACATGGGTGGGGGTGAGGGATGGGTGCTGGTCCCATGTACACGTATGGTGTCCATGTGTGTGTGTCTGACCTGCGTGTCTGTGACTTGTCACCGCCATGGATGCATGACACATGTCTGTGACAATGTTCAGATTCACTGATGCAGCCTAGTCATCCTTGTTTCCACTGCGTCTGTGGTGCACGAGGCCAGATGGATGGAACTACGGTGAGGTGTGTGCATGTGATGGAAAGACCCATGATGCATGTGAGTTTGAAACCAACATTGTATGAATCATGAGTCCCTTGGTCATGTATGCCAATGTCCATGGCCTGCCCCATGCCTGTTACTGTATGTGTTTTGCCTGCACTGACCCATGTGTTGTGGAGGGACATGATGGGAGTGATGTATGACAGTGCCACTCATCTGCTGTTGCTTCCTGTCTAGGGGACCATTGTACAGTACCCTGATGCTTGTGTTCTATGTCTCCCTCTACACAGTGGCAAGTGAAGAAGAGGGCGGAGAAGGCGCTGTGGAGCAGAGCGGCGGGGATGCCGCCACGGCTGCAGCGGAAGGGGTGGGTGAGCCCCCACAGGGGCTTGCACCGGCGGAAGACGGCGTGGAGACATCCAGGTTGGTGGTTTCCACAGAGGGGGAGGAGGCCGCTACTGAGCCACACATGGGGCCTGGTGGGGGCATCCCCGCTGGTGCAAGTGGTGCAGTCCAGGGCCAGGGGCAGGAGGCAGCACAGGTCGCCGTGGAGGTGCCTGTGCATGTCACTGTCCCTAACACTGTGACTGCACCACCATGCACCAGCAGGGATGCCCCATCCCAGGCCCGTCCGCAGGTAGGGGAGATGTCCATGTCATCTGACACTCCTCTACCTGCGGACGAGGGGACCCCTGGCCGTGTGGAGAGGGTCCTGATTGGTGTCGCGTTACGCACGGCTGGCATTCGTGATGAGGTGCATGCTTCCCGGGAGGAGCATGCACATCATCACGAAGAGCACCGTGCGTACGAGAACCATTTGGGAGCCGCCATGGTCGGGGGTTTCCTACATGTGTGTGGCCTTCTGGCGACCCTCTCCTCCTCTGTGGGGGCTATGCGCCAGTCGTGCTCCATGCCGTCTTCCGGCCCAGATGCCACCAGGGCCCCCTGTGGACCTGCCCCGACCAACGCAGCCAGCTCGGTGGGGACCCCATCCCTGCCACAGTCGGGAGTCGAAGGTTCAGCAGGGGTGGACACACCAGCAACTGTCCCCCTGCAGATGGAGGATGTGCCGGCATCATCTGGCAGGGCACGTGCACGACGGCATCGGTGGATTCCATCAGCCTGGATGCCGTCGTGCTGGCAGAGGCAGTGGCGTCGGAGGCAGCAGGAGGCTCGACGTGGGAGGCATCATGGCTCGGGGCCATCAAGATCAGAGGGGCAGGCATCGGCTGGAGGGCAGGTGAACCCTGGGATGGCAGTGTCTTCCGTGTGGGAGCAGTTGGTCCAGCGGATAGGTGCGGAGCGGCAGCGGGCGGAAGAGGAGCGGCTCACCATGGTCAGGGAGGAGTTCTCTATGCGTCGGGCGTTGAGGCGGGCTGAGTGCCTCGAGGAAGCTCGCAAGGAGTTTGAGGTGGACACGGGGTTGTCCCTGCGAGACCTCGGGGCCAGGACAGAGTCCCGCCTCCGGGACATCGACATGGAGTTCGATGATGCCCTGGCCGGCAACATCACAGAGTGAGCCGCAGGACTTGCCCGCTGCCATTGTATATAGTTCTTTAGGTAGTTAGTGTTAGGTTTCCTTTATTTTTTAAGTTTTTTTTGGACCGCTCGGACAATGGCCACTTTTCTGTATATATTTTTTTCATTAGTTAGTAGTAGTAGGTTTCATTTATGGTGTTGGGCTCATGGACCCTGGGATCTTCTTGTACATAGTTTGATGTTTGGAAAACATTTGTTGGATTTATATTTCCGTTTACCATGAGGCAATGGTTTTTCCTTATTTTTTCCCCCCATTATTTTGCTTTGGACTACATTAGTTTTTGGATTCCTTTGTTTTTTTGTTTTTTCTATTAGTTCTCGGACATGGACCATTAGTTTTGTCATCCCCATTGTTGTGTGTTTTATTTCTTTACTTCATTTTCATCTTTAATACATATATTTATAACTTACATTTGTGGTATTTTCTCATTGGTTTCATGCATGTCATGATATGGGTTTTGACATTCACTTGCACCCATTGTGTATGTGTGTGTGACGGACATGTGTTCATTAACATACTTGCCATTGGGGTTGTATCATGTAATTGCATCTACTATGTGGGTGGATGCAATCCTTGGCTGGGTGTTTGTGCTGGGTATGCTGCCCATTACTGCCATGATTGCGTTTCGTCAGGACCTGGGGGCAGGGGGACATGAGTGGGGGCCTGCTGGCAGGTGCCCCACAGTGCTGGGGGGTGGGGGTGCAGGGGGACATGAGTGGGACATGGTTGGGGGCCTGCTGGCAGGTGCCCCACAGTGCTGGGGGGTGGGGGTGCAAGGGGACATGAGTGGGACATGGTTGGGGGCCTGCTGGCAGGTGCCCCACAGTGCTGGGGGGTGGGGGTGCAGGGGGACATGAGTGGGACATGGTTGGGGGCCTGCTGGCAGGTGCCCCACAGTGCTGGGGGGTGGGGGTGCAGGGGGACATGAGTGGGACATGGTTGGGGGCCTGCCGGCAGGTGCCCCACAGTGCTGGGGGGTGGGGGTGCAGGGGGACATGAGTGGGACATGGTTGGGGGCCTGCTGGCAGGTGCCCCACAGTGCTGGGGGGTGGGGGTGCAAGGGGATATGGTTGGGGGCCTGCTGGCAGGTGCCCCACAGTGCTGGGTGGTGGGGGTGCAAGGGGACATGAGTGGGACATGGTTGGGGGCTTGCTGGCAGGTGCCCCACAGTGCTGGGGGGTGGGGGTGCAAGGGGATATGGTTGGGGGCCTGCTGGCAAGTGCCCCACAGTGCTGGGGGGTGGGGGTGCAGGGGGACATGAGTGGGACATGGTTGGGGGCCTGCTGGCAGGTGCCCCACAGTGCTGGGGGGTGGGGGTGCAGGGGGACATGAGTGGGACATGGTTGGGGGCCTGCTGGCAGGTGCCCCACAGTGCTGGGGGGTGGGGGTGCAAGGGGACATGAGTGGGGGCCTGCTGGGGGGTGGGGGTGCAGGGGGACATGAGTGGGACATGGTTGGGGGCTTGCTGGCAGGTGCCCCATAGTGCTGGGGGGTGGGGGTGCAAGGGGATATGGTTGGGGGCCTGCTGGCAGGTGCCCCACAGTGCTGGGGGGTGGGGGTGCAGGGGGACATGAGTGGGACATGGTTGGGGGCCTGCTGGCAGGTGCCCCACAGTGCTGGGGGGTGGGGGCTGCCTCCGACGCCACTGCCTCTGCCAGCACGAAGGCATCCAGGCTGATGGAATCCACCGATGCCGTCGTGCACGTGCCCTGCCAGATGATGCCGGCACATCCTCCATCTGCAGGGGGACAGTTGCTGGTGTGTCCACCCCTGCTGGAACAGTAGACTCCCGACTGGGATACCATCGCTCCACAGCCCAGCCCCAGGACCCAGTTGCCCACCCACGCCTGCCTCGGGGGTCGCCATGTCGGGGCAAGCACCATCTGAGACCAGTGGCGACCCCCAGCCAGAGAGGCAGAGGGCCACCAGCTTCAGTGAGAAGGAAGTTGGTGTCCTGGTGGAGCATGTCCTGGGGCATTATGATGCCCTCTTCGGAAGACCACGCGCCAACAAGGAAGGACGGGAGAGGATCTGGGACGATGTAGTGGTTGCCATCAACGCGGAGGGGGTGGCAACCCGCGACATCAAGCATATCAAGAAGCGCTGGGAGGACTTGAGGTCCAGGACCCTCAATAAGGCCCGGCGCCTCGCGGAGGGGGGCCGGGCACGCCTGAACAACATCCAGATGAGGGTCCTGGAACGCGTAGACCCAGCACTCCACGCCCAGATCCTTCGGAGGCAGACCCATCTGGAGTTGGCCGGTAAGTGGCCAAGCATTGCTGTGTGAGACAGGGCATGTTGCAGTGTGCTGGTTGTCTGATACCTGCCTGTATGTGTGACATAGGCCATGTACGTATGTGTGTGTGCAGGGACATCATGGTCAGGCATGTGAGTACAGTGATGTGTTCTATTGCAACATGGGGGGCTCTGTGCGGAATGGACACATGGAAGCATGGCAGTCTCTGTTCCTGGACATGGGTGGGGGTGAGGGATGGGTGCTGGTCCCATGTACACGTATGGTGTCCATGTGTGTGTGTCTGACCTGCGTGTCTGTGACTTGTCACCGCCATGGATGCATGACACATGTCTGTGACAATGTTCAGATTCACTGATGCAGCCTAGTCATCCTTGTTTCGACTGCGTCTGTGGTGCACGAGGCCAGATGGATGGAACTACGGTGAGGTGTGTGCATGTGATGGAAAGACCCATGATGCATGTGAGTTTGAAACCAACATTGTATGAATCATGAGTCCCTTGGTCATGTATGCCAATGTCCATGGCCTGCCCCATGCCTGTTACTGTATGTGTTTTGCCTGCACTGACCCATGTGTTGTGGAGGGACATGATGGGAGTGATGTATGACAGTGCCACTCATCTGCTGTTGCTTCCTGTCTAGGGGACCATTGTACAGTACCCTGATGCTTGTGTTCTATGTCTCCCTCTACACAGTGGCAAGTGAAGAAGAGGGCGGAGAAGGCGCTGTGGAGCAGAGCGGCGGGGATGCCGCCACGGCTGCAGCGGAAGGGGTGGGTGAGCCCCCACAGGGGCTTGCACCGGCGGAAGACGGCGTGGAGACATCCAGGTTGGTGGTTTCCACAGAGGGGGAGGAGGCCGCTACTGAGCCACACATGGGGCCTGGTGGGGGCATCCCCGCTGGTGCAAGTGGTGCAGTCCAGGGCCAGGGGCAGGAGGCAGCACAGGTCGCCGTGGAGGTGCCTGTGCATGTCACTGTCCCTAACACTGTGACTGCACCACCATGCACCAGCAGGGATGCCCCATCCCAGGCCCGTCCGCAGGTAGGGGAGATGTCCATGTCATCTGACACTCCTCTACCTGCGGACGAGGGGACCCCTGGCCGTGTGGAGAGGGTCCTGATTGGTGTCGCGTTACGCACGGCTGGCATTCGTGATGAGGTGCATGCTTCCCGGGAGGAGCATGCACATCATCACGAAGAGCACCGTGCGTACGAGAACCATTTGGGAGCCGCCATGGTCGGGGGTTTCCTACATGTGTGTGGCCTTCTGGCGACCCTCTCCTCCTCTGTGGGGGCTATGCGCCAGTCGTGCTCCATGCCGTCTTCCGGCCCAGATGCCACCAGGGCCCCCTGTGGACCTGCCCCGACCAACGCAGCCAGCTCGGTGGGGACCCCATCCCTGCCACAGTCGGGAGTCGAAGGTTCAGCAGGGGTGGACACACCAGCAACTGTCCCCCTGCAGATGGAGGATGTGCCGGCATCATCTGGCAGGGCACGTGCACGACGGCATCGGTGGATTCCATCAGCCTGGATGCCGTCGTGCTGGCAGAGGCAGTGGCGTCGGAGGCAGCAGGAGGCTCGACGTGGGAGGCATCATGGCTCGGGGCCATCAAGATCAGAGGGGCAGGCATCGGCCGGAGGGCAGGTGAACCCTGGGATGGCAGTGTCTTCCGTGTGGGAGCAGTTGGTCCAGCGGATAGGTGCGGAGCGGCAGCGGGCGGAAGAGGAGCGGCTCACCATGGTCAGGGAGGAGTTCTCTATGCGTCGGGCGTTGAGGCGGGCTGAGTGCCTCGAGGAAGCTCGCAGGGAGTTTGAGGTGGACACGGGGTTGTCCCTGCGAGACCTCGGGGCCAGGACAGAGTCCCGCCTCCGGGACATCGACATGGAGTTCGATGATGCCCTGGCCGGCAACATCACAGAGTGAGCCGCAGGACTTGCCCGCTGCCATTGTATATAGTTCTTTAGGTAGTGTTAGGTTTCCTTTATTTTTTAAGTTTTTTTTGGACCGCTCGGACAATGGCCACTTTTCTGTATATATTTTTTTCATTAGTTAGTAGTAGTAGGTTTCATTTATGGTGTTGGGCTCATGGACCCTGGGATCTTCTTGTACATAGTTTGATGTTTGGAAAACATTTGTTGGATTTATATTTCCGTTTACCATGAGGCAATGGTTTTTCCTTATTTTTTCCCCCCATTATTTTGCTTTGGACTACATTAGTTTTTGGATTCCTTTGTTTTTTTGTTTTTTCTATTAGTTCTCGGACATGGACCATTAGTTTTGTCATCCCCATTGTTGTGTGTTTTATTTCTTTACTTCATTTTCATCTTTAATACATATATTTATAACTTACATTTGTGGTATTTTCTCATTGGTTTCATGCATGTCATGATATGGGTTTTGACATTCACTTGCACCCATTGTGTATGTGTGTGTGACGGACATGTGTTCATTAACATACTTGCCATTGGGGTTGTATCATGTAATTGCATCTACTATGTGGGTGGATGCAATCCTTGGCTGGGTGTTTGTGCTGGGTATGCTGCCCATTACTGCCATGATTGCGTTTCGTCAGGACCTGGGGGCAGGGGGACATGAGTGGGGGCCTGCTGGCAGGTGCCCCACAGTGCTGGGGGGTGGGGGTGCAGGGGGACATGAGTGGGACATGGTTGGGGGCCTGCTGGCAGGTGCCCCACAGTGCTGGGGGGTGGGGGTGCAAGGGGACATGAGTGGGACATGGTTGGGGGCCTGCTGGCAGGTGCCCCACAGTGCTGGGGGGTGGGGGTGCAGGGGGACATGAGTGGGACATGGTTGGGGGCCTGCTGGCAGGTGCCCCACAGTGCTGGGGGGTGGGGGTGCAGGGGGACATGAGTGGGACATGGTTGGGGGCCTGCCGGCAGGTGCCCCACAGTGCTGGGGGGTGGGGGTGCAAGGGGACATGAGTGGGACATGGTTGGGGGCTTGCTGGCAGGTGCCCCACAGTGCTGGGGGGTGGGGGTGCAAGGGGATATGGTTGGGGGCCTGCTGGCAAGTGCCCCACAGTGCTGGGGGGTGGGGGTGCAGGGGGACATGAGTGGGACATGGTTGGGGGCCTGCTGGCAGGTGCCCCACAGTGCTGGGGGGTGGGGGTGCAGGGGGACATGAGTGGGACATGGTTGGGGGCCTGCTGGCAGGTGCCCCACAGTGCTGGGGGGTGGGGGTGCAAGGGGATATGGTTGGGGGCCTGCTGGCAGGTGCCCCACAGTGCTGGGGGGTGGGGGTGCAAGGGGACATGAGTGGGACATGGTTGGTGGCCTGCTGGCAGGTGCCCCACAGTGCTGGGGGGTGGGGGTGCAGGGGGACATGGTTGGGGGCCTGCTGGCAGGTGCCCCACAGTGCTGGGGGGTGGGGGTGCAAGGGGACATGAGTGGGGGCCTGCTGGGGGGTGGGGGTGCAGGGGGACATGAGTGGGGGCCTGCTGGGGGGTGGGGGTGCAGGGGGACATGAGTGGGACATGGTTGGGGGCTTGCTGGCAGGTGCCCCACAGTGCTGGGGGGTGGGGGTGCAAGGGGATATGGTTGGGGGCCTGCTGGCAGGTGCCCCACAGTGCTGGGGGTGGGGGTGCAGGGGGACATGAGTGGGACATGGTTGGGGGCCTGCTGGCAGGTGCCCCACAGTGCTGGGGGGTGGGGGTGCAGGGGGACATGAGTGGGACATGGTTGGGGGCCTGCTGGCAGGTGCCCCACAGTGCTGGGGGGTGGGGGTGCAAGGGGACATGAGTGGGGGCCTGCTGGGGGGTGGGGGTGCAGGGGGACATGAGTGGGACATGGTTGGGGGCTTGCTGGCAGGTGCCCCACAGTGCTGGGGGGTGGGGGTGCAAGGGGATATGGTTGGGGGCCTGCTGGCAGGTGCCCCACAGTGCTGGGGGGTGGGGGTGCAGGGGGACATGAGTGGGACATGGTTGGGGGCCTGCTGGCAGGTGCCCCACAGTGCTGGGGGGTGGGGGTGCAGGGGGACATGAGTGGGACATGGTTGGGGGCCTGCTGGCAGGTGCCCCACAGTGCTGGGGGTTGGGGGTGCAGGGGGACATGTGGCTTGGCTGGGGGGCATGCCCATGGTGGATGGGCTGCCTGCGGGACATGACCAGGGGTGCAGGCTAGTCCCCTGTGGTGTGGGCTGCCTGCAGAGGTCGTGGAGGGGGTAGAGGGGAGACCTGGGAGGACACACACTGGCAATTCACCTCTTCAACTTCCCGCACACCCACGTAATACACTGCCCCACTCGCACAGGCCCAATCGCGTGTAGGATTTCTCGCGCACCCCTGTAATACACGTACCAGGCCAATCGCGTGTAGCATTTCTCGCGCACCCCTGAAATCCACGTACCCAGCCCATTCGCGTGTAGATTTTCTCGCGCACCCCTGTAATACACGTACCCAGCCCAATCGCGTGTAGCATTCCTCGCGCACCCCTGAAATACACGTACCCTGCTGAAATCGCGTGTGGAACTTCACGCGCACCCCTGAAATACACGCGCCCAGGCTATTCGCGTGTGGAACTTCACGCGCACCCCTGAAATCCATGTACCCAACCCATTCGCGTGTAGATTTTCTCGCGCACCCCTGTAATACACGTACCCAGACCAATCGTGTGTAGATTTTCGCGCGCACCCCTGTAATACACGTACCCAGGCCAATCGCGTGTAGAATTTCTCGCGCACCCCTGAAATCCACGTACCCCGCTCAATCGCGTATTTGACTTCCCGCGCGCCACTTTTTTGATGCGCTGGGACTCTACCGCCTGCCTTCGTGTGGCGGCCGTGTTTCAGCTTGGGCGTGTCTTTGCCTGTGCGTGGCTTTGCCCTATTCGATTCCATGAATACGTGTGGTTCGAGTGCGTGTGGGCGTTCCGTCTGCTTCCCTGCAGTACATCCCCAGTTACGCCCTTATTTTCCCGTGTTGTTCCCCATTCCGCGCGTTACGCCCCATGTCCCGCCCACTTTCTGGTGTGTGCGCTGAGGTTGTGCGCTTTCACTGTGCGCGTCGCGCATGCCTTTCGCGATGTTGCAGTGACTTGTGCGCCATGCATGGGTTTGGCGCACATCCCGCGGTGAACACGCGCAGGGACTTCCATGAATCGCACGCGTGCGCGTGCGCCTGTTTTTTTCCGCTTGCGCATGCTTGCGCGAAGATTTTCGGCGCACGTTTGTTCCATGAATCGGCCCCTAAGTGTTTAGGTGGGGGGTGTATAGTGAACAAAGTCTATTGTATTCTTAAATGCAAGGAATATCAGCGTTTATTTTACTTGCATCAAAGTTGATTAGAAATAGACTGTCAAGTGTACGTAAGCGTGATAGTGCTACATAGCTCATGCCTTCTTTAAAGACTGTGTTACCAATATCTATCATTGCTTTGTCTAGGGTAAGACCTTGTAATTTATGAATTGTGACTGCGTATGCAAGAGTTAGAGAAAATTGTTCTCTGCGTACATACATATCTTTGAAGAGAAGGCATCTAGCTGTTGAGCGTCCTATCCTTTTTACTTCTGAAAGTTTGTCAAAGAGTATATTGACAAACTGAATTTTGTTGTCATGTGGGTATGTTTGAAAGCCAACAACTGTACCCAGTGCTCCATTAACTAGTCCTTGGTCCACATCAAGGTTACGTTTAAGCATTACTCTGCAATTTAAGGATAATTTTAATATCTTTTCTAAGCCTGCTGTGTTTGAGATTGATTTTTCTAAACTATTTAGTCTTGTTGTGGCTTGGTCACACATGGGTAGTGTCATACCATGTACATCTAGTTGGTCTATGGCGCTAATTTCCATGATTGGTTGCATTTCTTTACTTAGCATGATTTCATTGAATTTGAAACAGCTTGCAAGAGTTGGCATTAAGGCCATACAATTGACATTTTTGTGGGCTAATTGTTCCATAACATCTGTAGCACATGCATTATCGCCATAAAGTGCATTAATGTGCTGGCTTTTCAATATTGCTTCTGCTTCTTTAGAAAGTATACCAACTCTGATACTTTTTAAAATGTTGGCATAAGTGAGATCTGCAGATTGCTGCATGTTTTCTGTTAATTCTCTGTATTGGAAATGTTGCCAAAGGTTGACATTTCCAATGCTGCCAACAGTTTTACAGCAGAGTTTGTGTCCTAATGTTTTAAAAATAGGCTCACCTTTTATTGGTGTTAATTGAAGCAGATCTCCAAAAACAATAATGTGTTTTCCTGCAAAGAGCTCTTCGTAGTCTGTTTTGAGTACTTCTTGTAATCTGAGGTGAATCAAAGCTAACATCAGGTTTGAGACCCGGCTCACTTCATCTATTAGTAGCATTTTCATTTGTTTCAATACTCTGCGTAATTCCATTGCAGCTTCTGCAGAAAGTTTGTAATAGTCTAATTTGTTCTGGTGTTCTACTGGTAATAGTGTAATGTAACACCACCTATGTTGTAGGCAGCTAAACCTGTGGGGGCAGTGACAACAGCTGACAGTTTTTTGTTTGTCAATTGTTGAAGGAACTTACTAATGATTTTGATTAGGAATGTTTTGCCAGAACCAGCTTCACCACTGACGTACAGTAGTATAGGTTTATATTTATGGCAGGAACATTCTTTATTTTCAAGTTTTACCCCATGTGCAATTTGTTTTGTTACTTCTTGAAAAATGCAACTTTGCTCATTGTTTAGTTTTGATTGTAGTATAGTTAAGTCTTCCTTATCTTCATACTGACACAGGGTGTTTTCTACTTCTATCACAGCTAATTATGCCTCATGTATTATTAGTGGTTCTCCCAGTGGTTCTTGGCTTCCTGTTAACAAAGGTTGACTACTGTCAGGAGTATCCTTATCTAGTTGGGTTTGGAGTTCTTCTTCGTGTTGCTGTTCATTGTGCAACATTGTTTTGTACTGAGTAAAGTTTACATCAGTTATAGTGCTTTCATTTGCTTTGAAAGCATCCTCATATGAGTCATAGTTATCCAGTAATTGTTCTTCTTTTCTCCATGGTTTGAAGAGTTGTAGCAGGGACATGTAACATACTTACTTATGTTGAGGAGTCTTTAATGACTATTTGATATGATTAATTAAATTTGGTTTAGTGAGTTTAACTAAGCTGCCTTCACAGTTTGTTACTCTATATTTACCTTTTTTTTCATCAGGTTTCATATAATTTTTGTATGAGTAGTTTTGGGCTATGTGGTATAGACACATGTTTTCCAAAGTATTACTTCTGTTTGGGTAGTATGTGTCCAATAAATTGTTTTTTAAAATGTCTTGGCTGTTGGGATCATGTTTGGCTATTGTTTCTATATCTTCATATGATTTTAGAACTCTTTTTCTAGATTTAGCTGGACCAAGACTTAGCCATGCTATATTTTCAGATTTACCATACAATGCAGTACCAGTCAAACGATCAGCTGCTTCATATGATCCACATTCTCTATGGGTGAGCATTTTTATGCCCAAGCTGTATAATTTCTGAGATACTATTTTATCTGATGACAGGTCATTCCAGAGTTCTTGGAGCTCTGTCTTTTCTGCTTTAGTTAAGTATGCTGTGACATATCGTGCAACTGCAGTAGAATTGTCTGCAATGTACTGCACATCTATGTTTGCATTCCATGAGTGGGCAATGATTGCATTATAATCATTGATATATTTTTCTTCTTCTTTTCTTTTTATGCAATATGTATTTTTAGGTGACTTACCTTTAACACTATGTCTAACTGAAGACATGAGGTTGTTCACTTGACCTGCATTTGTAACTGGTCTAGGGAAACCAAATCGGCATTTGGTGTAGTATTTCCCTTTTTTTTTTTATATTTGCGACAACAATATTTTCCACATTTGTGTCTTCCGATGGAATTTGTAAAATTTGTGCATGAAGATCACTATTTGTGGCTTCCGATGGAATTTGACAAGTGACATATTTTTCAATAAACTGTAAAACAGTGGCATCACTGTCTTGACCAAATTTAGGAGCATCTTTAATCCATAAAAGCATGTGGATATGTGGTGCTCCTCTGGCTTGGTATTCTTTTCTCCAAAAGAAGTGTTGCACTTCTCCAAGGCGAGGAACAGTTTCATTACAAATAAAATGTAGCATAGCAATGAAGCGATGGTGAAAATATCTTGAAACATTAACAGGATCCAAAGAACAAAGTTCTCCAGGTGTTAGTATATCTATGATTGTTTTGTTTTTATTTGATATGCGTAGGAAATCATGTACATCTTCCCATGCATATTCTGCACAACTTAATGTAACAAACCAAGTGGGTGGGCCAAGGTTTCTGATCATACAACGTACATCTCCATGACGTCGAAACAAGGACTCTTTAGTACCACGCATATTTGCTAATAGATTTGTAATATTTGATTGTAAAACCTCTTCTTTTTGTTGCACTTTTTCTAATAATTGTGTAGCTGTCATATTTTGAAAGTGTGATCCTGATTTTAATATGTGTGCAACTCTGTAACATAAAGTTGCTAGTTCACTTTCAAAGAGTAGGTGGAATATGTATTCCACATTTTGTCTAAATCTGGGATCTTCAGAATACATCCGTAATGAGCGGTATTCTGAAGCTGATATTTGAATAGGTCTATCATCATACCTTCCTCCTTTGCCAGTAGGAATTAGTAGAGGAAAAGCACGTGCTTCTATACTTTTTTCCCATATGCTGATTGGCGATCCTTTTGTTTGACGCATTTGGTAAGTTTCCAGTATATCTTCTACAGTGTCATTACAGTGCAAAGGATGAATTGTATAATGGTCTAAAGTATATGATATTGTAGCAGGATCTAGTAGCTCAAATTGACCAGCTTCTTGTGTTTCTTGAATTATTTCAGTTGTATCTTTCAAGTTTTCTTCAATATTAATTTCTTTGTAATATTCATTATTCTCTTTAAGATATTGGAAGACTTTTCTAACTTTATATAAATCTACCAGCTGTTGCAATATTTCTTTGTCTTTTGTAGGTACTCCATTTACTAAGATAATTAAAGATTGCTGCATTGGACGTTGCACTCCTAGAGTATGCACATTTTCTTTTAGATCTAATGGTAAATAAACTACTTTTCCTCAAATGCCTTTTACCAATTCAGAGGGAGGTAATTTTGCTGTTTTTCGTTGAAGGTGTATTATTGCTTGAAATGGGTGTACTGTTTGAATTATGATGCTCTCATATAAATTAAGTTGTTGTTGGGGTTTTGGTACTGGGTATAATTCCAAATTATTTGTGATAGCACGTGAAGGAGTTTGGTTGTTGTCAAGTTTTGTAGTGCAGTAACTGCAAAGTATTAAGGGCTCAGTTATTTTGTATTTGTTTTCTGCTACAAGGTAGAGAGCTAATTCAAACCATTTAGAATCTTCATTGTCTTCTATTTTGTATGATAGGTCTACAGTTTTTGTGTTACTTTTATA